>NC_051435.1:3865526-3933745 GCF_001649575.2 Kryptolebias marmoratus | reverse complement strand
AACTCCACACTCTCTATTTCTGAATTGAGAAAGCTCCTCGGATGAGAAGCGAAACGTCTTCAGCTACAGAATAGAAGTCCAGTTGTTTTTGTTTTTTAACTTTTTTTTGAATTTACCATGGCCTGGATGACTGAGAATCTACACCAGCATATCCTCAAACCATATCAACAAAACTGCTCCAGTCTTTTAACACATTTCTTTTATGTTACCAATGAATTTGATATGAGCCTTCAGGGACTAATCACAGCCCTCTTGGATAAAGGTGGATTTTAGCAGGCATGCCACAACAAATTTAAGAAGTAGCCAACAAGCAGCTCTCTGTTGCACTTCCTAAAAACTTAACCTTTTCTTTAGTGGGAGAAGAAAAAATCCAACAGAGACACAACACTGATCAATTTGACAACTTTTATAACAGATGATTCATTAAGTATGATAAATCTATAAATCTGGAAATTGTTATAGTATATAAGATTATTAAATAGGAAGGAAGCTGAATGACACAACACCTGAAATCCTTTTTATAAAGACTAAAACAAAGTTGGTCAAAGTCAGAATCGCAGTAGATTAAGGTATGGAAGTGATAAGATACCTATGAGATACAATATTTAGCTAATTTTTGGGTTTTTTTAAACTGTGCAGAGCAGACAATTCACTCCAATTTTAATAGTTCCTAGTGTGGTAGGAACCAAGGAACAAAAGTAAAGTCAAACGTCAGACCAGTCTGTATCTACCTGTACCCAGGAGGTTTTTTCTTTGGTCTTATCTTTAATGTAAAACTTGTATATACTGTAGAGTCCTGTAATTTGCAGACCTTAACACCTCAAAATGATTGTACTTAGATCACCTGAGAAAGACAAACATATAAGTGAGGGTTTCACCTCAAACAGGAAAGAGGTGCTGAGTGGTAAGAGAGTGTTCAATGTGCCATTAGTTCTGGAGATGGAAGGGTGTGCAGAGCAAGTGGTCTTGCAAATCCTCTTCTCTTGGAGCATAAGCAGTAATTATTGTGTCTCTGTATTTTGCTGCTGTCAACCCAACATTTTGACAAGAGGAACAACACAAGCGAGCAGATGAGTGCAGCTGAAACACTGAGGGCAGGGAGGACATAAAAATGCAAATAACAGCTGGCAGTAGCTTTCAAAAGGATGGAGGCTCTGCCCTGAAAAGGCAAGATACTTAGGGGTAGAAACTACAAAACTAATTTATCAGTTTTCTCTCTCTCTGTGGGGGGAGGCAAATTATAATGCATCATATTATAAAAGCAATCATGAGAAAATGATGACAAACCTTTTAACTAAACTTTTCTTGACGTATTCAAATTTTAGAAAACCACCTGCATAGTATAAATTAGTAAAAGCTTAAAGATGGACTGGTCTCTGCGGCCATTTTGCAGAACTGTTCAGTGAAAATGCCTGACATAATAACAGATCCAAGGCAGCCATGGTTCCGAGGTGTAACTGAACTGTAATGTTCCCTCCCAGACTAGGTCATGTTTTTTTATGTTGGATTTAGATATACAACTCTTCATGTTCATTACAAGAACCAGATGGGATGAATTAAGTTCTCGGCGCAGGATGTGACCACTGCGGTCCTCTTACAAAAACACATTTGTTTTAAAGTCAAGTGCAACACATCTAGATTTTCCTTTAAGCCTCGGCAGACTCATTTTCAGTTTGCTTTTTTTCTAACGTGTTACTTTTTGGTGCCTGTTCTTGATAGAAGTTTTGTGTTAAAACAAGTTTTGAAAAGCAATTTTATTTTTAAGAAAAAAAAAAACAAAACTTTTTTCTCTGCTGGTTTATGGTTGGGAGTAGCAGGTCTTACACCAAGCAGATGATATTGCTCTCCAGTGACGATAAACTTTCTCCAAATTTGTAATTTACTTTAATTTTTCAAGTAATAGGAATGAGGAACCTATGGAGGCATTCTCAGTCTAGCAACAAAACCACCTCAGCAGAAACTTCCTCGAGGGGGGTGTTAAAGTAAAATGGTGCTTACTTAAGACCAGTTTTATTGTTTCAACCAGCTAAGCAGTGGCTCCAGCCATGAAAATTTGTGGCTATTAGAGAACAAAAATTCTGCTGGAGCAGAACAGGAAGTTATATTTGTCATGGCCTGGATTTACAGACACCACCCAGACCAACTAAAAAGTTGGAAGCTTAAATCTACTAAACTAGTTTGTATAAATCAAAAGAAAACAACATAATTTTAAAAATCACAATATTGACTGAAAGTCAAAGCATCAGTGGAATAACAGAAGCTTATTATGTCTCATCTTTTTGCTGTTTGTTTTAATATCATCAGTCACATTGTTAACAGTGACCGATGTACTGCAAAAAAAAAGCTGCTTACAAGCACACAAACAGTGTGTAATTACATATTAGGAATTCTGTTTGCAACTTCATATCTAAACATTGCTGGGTGTTTTAATATTACTATAAGATTTGTATAAATCCTGCTCAAAACCCTGGGTATGACTCTCATTTTATTCATATTATTCCAGCCCGTTGTTACCGATCAGACTGATTAAAAACACTGTTTAGTAGAACAAATTTAAAAACTAGTCTTATCATATTGAGACATAAGTTTGTAGAAATAATGAGACAAACACAATCTGTTTAGATAAGCTCACTCTTTGCCCTGTGGTCTTCTAAATACAATACAGAATACACGGCGAGGAATACCATGCATTATAAGGGAGGGTTGATTTATGTGAAGTAATAATGTATTTCTGTCACAGCTGTAAAACAACAAACAAAGTTCTTGGCTGGAACCAGTTTCAAACTACCTCTAACACCAGCACTACAACCAATTTGGTCTTTCTTAAGACCTGACAAAGAATCGTACACATGTCCAAAGAAGAAAGTAAAGTGTTCTCCATTAATTCCTTGTGGATATCTTCTGAATATATTGATTAATTCTCCCCCAAAGGTTTGTTTCCAGTTAGAACAACTTCTATTGATTTACAGCTACAAGCAACAAAGCCTGCACAGGCAGCCTCTGGTAACTTTTCAAAGCCTTCCAGGTTCAATATCTTTAATCCAGTTAACAGAAAGGAGGCTTTTCAGCAGCTTTCTAAAAGTTTGCTTCAGCTTTTAGTGTTTGTCACAACCAAAAATTGCAGAGTTAAAGAGTTAATTTCATGCAATTGTGCAGGGTCAGGGTGGTCACTCGTCACTGTCTAGTATGGACATTTTGAGTAACTTCCACCTACAAACTCACAATTACAAAGAATGCAACCTGCAATAACTCACACCAGACTTAAACCTTCTACTTAGCAAAAGTCTAATTAACTCTCTAAATGGTGGCAGCTGACACAATACAACAAAACAAATGCTAGATGGGACTTGATACACTTCCAGGGACGACAATTACGTGTAAGCAGGTTTACTGACTAGAAAATCCGGGAATTAGACATCACAAGGTTCACTGAGTGAACAGAATCTGTGCACAGTTGGCCCATTTATTGCAATGATCCTAACAGAGGTTCGCCACAGAACCTCTTTGAAGCGTTCGTGTTCACTGAAAACCTGATTATATTCTTTTCAATTTACGGACTGCTTCTTTATATTTTAGGACAAAATGAATATCAACATTTAAGATTTAAGATGAACAAAATGAAATGGAAGGTGAAAAATCACGTCAAACAATCGTAATATTGACTAGAAAATTTCTGACGATATGTTGATGGGTGCCAAGACAACTACTTCCTGAAATTCTGACATTCATCACCTTTCTTCTCCAAATCCCAAAGTTAATTTTGGACTTCTTTGAATAATAACCTAAGCTCACAAAATGTTGACGTTTTGATGTATAAACTGCACAAAAAGCTTAAAGAGAACCAAGAGCAAATGAAAAGTTACAGCTGCTGCCATTGGCTCATTAGGGTCACCATGGTAACCACACACACCTCTCACTCTTTGACAGCACTCGTAAAGGCTTCGGTATACTTCACAAGAAATCATGAAGTCGGTTCACGGTCGTTTTCACACACACCGTTCCTGGTCTTTGGGACACTCGGCTCAGAACTCCCAGGAAGCTCCTCCTACGGCGTAAAAACGGCTTTCTTCCCACCTTCTCACCATCTTTTCTGCATAAAAACAACGCCTGACCAATTACACGATACTTGACGCTAACTCCTGTGAGAAACAGATCGGCCAGGCCTTGTGTGGCGAAGAGGCAGACGGAGCTGCTACGAGAACAAAATAACTCAATTTTTGTCACGCAACCATGTGAATGACTTCTCATGGAGTATGACAACAGCTTGATAAGAAAGACTGACAGAAACTCAGAGCAGAAAGTTAGCCTCAAGTAAACAGTCCCTGCTGGTAGCTCAGAAGTAAGTGAGACTGCAAATTCACCTGTTTTCTGTGAACTTTGATTTGCCAAATTGTCTCTAACAGCCACAGTCCAGTGAGAAACTGGTTTTAGAAACAGTCCTTGTCGATATACAGTCGATAACCAAATAAATCTGCTGGATCTGTTTTAGAAGTCGAGCAGCAAAATAAAAGCATTTTTGTTTTTTGCTTTATTTTCTTCAGTTAACCACAAAAATCCTGGCTTTTTTATCACTTTTTAAATGTCTGAATGGGCCTTTCTGTTCCACTGGCCATCATGTCTCTGCAGCACAAAGGAGCGGACACCAAACCAGCTGAGATTTTTAATGTTTCATCTAATTCAGCCATTAAATGGCACAGTGGGGGGACAGGGGGGTGTCTACTAACAGTCATTCCCCTCCCCCAGCCTCGTCCTGTTCCCCCTCAGGCAAAAAAAAAAAAAAACACGCTGAGTGCATGTCAAAGATCACATGACAATAGGGATTCTTGACCCAGTGAGGCAATGGGAACGAATCCGACCTAATTCAAGCATGTCACAGGCGGCTGAAGTGTTGCTCTTGAGACAGAAAGGCAGGTCTATTCAGCTTATAGACCCACTCTGACAGGACAGCATTCTCGTAAAAAATTTACAAGTTTCACGCTTCTGAGGGATATTTACCTTTTTGGATACATTCAATATTTAAAACTTGTTATAACAAAATGAAAAATAGTGATAACAGGTGCAAACATTGAATATAAATGCTAAAGGTTTGTTTAATTATGATAAAAATCTTCCCCTAGAGCATCCACTAAGTCATCAGTGACCACGGTCAATCAAATATTAATCATCATCCTCTCAGTTTCCTCTCGCTATCATCTGACAGCAACACGGTTCTCCAAAAAAACTGACAGTTTGTGCCGTTATAAAACAAATTAGCTCTCCAGTATTTTCAGATTGTGTTCAGCGATATTCCAACAGCTGCAAATATAGAAGTTTGCAGCTTAGGAGAAAAGGAAAGCGAGATGCAGCCTCTGCAATCAGCAGAAAGAAGAAAGGTAAACGAATGTGGTCACAAAATACTACAGATGGTGAACATTTGGAAAAACCTAAACAGTTCCAACACCACCAAAATATTCTCTGAACACACAAACAGCTTGATTTTAGCGCTGAATCACAGCAATGTGTGACCAAAACTTCACAGCAGAAAACAATTAAATGTTACCAGTTGCACAAAAGGCTGCAGGAGAGTCTTCATCACACAGCAGAGGACATTCAGAATAAAGCATCATGTGCACAGAAGTGTTCTTAGAATGGATATTGTGCAACCTGAGACACTAAATGGCGCAGGAGGATAATGAAAATGTTCAATCAAACTGGTCTCCTGCATCCACAACTACTGCAGCGAGCAGCCAAGGAGACTTTTAATCTGTGAACACGAATCTGGCTGCATTATCTGTGCATCAGAGGATGTTAGGTGTTATTCACAAAACTAGACTGTAAATGCCATAAAACCCAGCATCATTTCTCACCTGGCCGTTGCGATGCAGCTGGGATGGAGAGAATAAGGACGCAGCAGACGAGGCGCTCCAGCCACGAAGAACACCTGCGGGTGCAATCACAACTTTTACGCACTTTTTTTCCCCTCCAAGAAACAAACAGATAACAAACAAACAAACAAAAAAGAAAAGTACCTCATCTTCATCTTCTGTCTTACTGGTGTCGAGTGGGAAAGCTACATGGACTTTTCGGAGGAGAGAGGCCGGGTGGGAAAGTGTTTGTTGGGCCGGCACCGCAGCTGCAGCTCCGCCGGAACAGCTGATGAGGACGCAGCGCTCTGCTGGAAGCAAAGAGTATGAAGCACCGAGAGGAGGAGGAGGAGGAGGAGGAGGAGGAGGAGGAGGAGAGGTGACCTGCAGGGGGGTCACATCAGGGGCTTCCGCCAGGTCCTAAAGAGAAACTAAAGATTTACACAGGCTCCCTTAGCCTAATAATAATAATAATATTAATAATAATAACAAATTTCTTCAAATTTGTATTTGTTGGCACTTGCACTAATAATTTTTTTAATGATAGTTTACTGCAGCTTCCAAAGATGTTCTCAGATTATTTTCTATTGCATTTTTTTGTTTGTTTGTTTGTTTTGGAGTGGGAGCAATCTCTACTTTCTTAGTTTTACCTTATGGAGGTTAATTAGCTCATTATTTACCTTCTAAAAAAGTTGTTGCCAACATTTCTTCAGATTACCACTAGAGGCAACAGTGGTCTGTTGTACTGCACGTTTATTTCCACTTTTGAAGAGGAAAAGAGGAGACAATTCTGAGCTGGAATGCAGTGGAAGTCAATGAGAGTTTGGGTGAGTTCAATCTGCACTCTGGGGAGATTTGAGAGAAAACCATAATAATAACGAGAGACACGCTGGTTGAAAACAATGACTATTCTGACTCATAAACTGTATCAAAAGTGTAAAAACCATGGAAATAAGTTTGTTTGCAAACATTTTGGAAAGTTTAGGCAACTCGAAATTCAGTGTGACATCATCAACTTAAAAGTCAAGTGGTCAATTTTATTTATATAGCACTTTTCTTCTACAAGAAGAATAAGAGTAGAACTTTCTGCAGTAAAATTTCCAAAAACCATAAAACTTAAATTGTGATTGTGTAAAATACCATTAAAGATATCAAAATGCCAGTTGAGCTGATGTTAAAAAATATTTACAGAACATATTATATTTGACAAACCTTGGCCAACAGCTGAGTCTGTGAAGCTTGCAGAGCAGTTTCAACCAAAAAAAAAAAAGAAAAAGTACAGAAAGAAACCTGTCATTTCTTTAAACTTACTCTGTCACAGCGTTTTGAAGCTTTAATAGGCCGACAAGAACACACTTGACAAAATAACGAAGACATGAAGCTTCTGTGAGGACATTTTTACTGTAGAGGTAAGAAAAGGGTCAGAACTATCTGAGGAGGATGTGGGTTCTTTTAAACATAAAGCATTTAGTGATTGAAGAGTTCATAAATTTGACTACCATTTCACTTTACTCTTAAACATCTTTTCTTCTAAAATTACAAATCTATAGACAGAAATGTTCACATCTTTGATACAAATATGAGCAAATTAATTGTAAAGTGGAAGCATTAAACATTTATCAATTCATAATAGACTCTTGCAAAAAATAACAATTGTTTTTATTCTTATTATTTGTAATATTCTCCTTCCTTCCATCTTTTCTGCTTCCCATATGCTTCTTTTTTTTATTTGTTTTGTTTCCTACAAATGTATACCTTGACACAAAATGTCTTCTGAATATTTGAAGAATTTAAAGTTTCTATGCAAACCAAGCTTCAGATTCATAAATCATCTGAAACAAGCATCACTGACAGAGCACACGAGTCCTAACAAGCAGTCTGGGATCATCGTGTGGGTGTTGAGGTGTTGCGTTTACACAGGATGAGCAGCAGATGGTGGAGTTGGGTTTCTTTATAAAACCTCTGAACACAAAACATAATCCGGTTCCAATCATGAGTCCCCTGCTGATAGGCTAAACATATTCCAGGTCAGAGAAAAGAAAGACCAAACCTCCTGTTAAAAGTCACAGCACAACCTTCCATGGAGCAGCAAAGACTCATGAAGTGCATGCTTCATTTATATGATATATCACTTCACAGCAGTAATGTGTCTCTTTTTTGTGTGCAAACAATAGAAGACTTCCTGGAGTGGACTCAGTGATTATTAATTGTTTTATTAGTTTAATATGAAATGGGACTTATTTGAAGCATCAGGCTGTTACGTTAAACTAAAATAATCTGGAATACTAAATGAATAAAGAAGTTATGTTTCTTTTTTTCCCCCCAGCATTCATGTTTTGTAATTTCACTAACAGTTTGAAAGGTTGTCCAACCTCTGCTGTGGATAAAAATTAGACCCAAAATTGTGAACGATTCATTATCATTAGTATAATGTTTACTCCTTTGCAGACATTATGTAAATTTATAAATCATAGATGTTTCTCTGTAATTAATCCACTAAATAACCGGTGTATTTTAGTTTAACACCTGTAATTGCATATAAAGGTTGCTACTAACTGTCCAGATCCTGGATTACCTGTAGGAAAAGTTCAGCTGTAATAGTTCTTAAGCTTCCCAGTTATTTCTGGTCTTCTTATCAAGACCGATAAAAACCTGTTGACAGCTTTATCAAATTTGTTTCTCATCATAATTTATCAGCGTGTTTGTTTACTCCTTATTATTATAGGAAAACAATATGGAAAAATACAGTAAATGATGATCAAAAATGTTCCAAAAAACAATGCAGTATAAGTGACTTTTGAATAATTTTGCTGAATAATCTAAAAGCAAATTACCTTTAGAGTGATTAAAAAATAAAACAGCCTACGTATGACAGTTTGTGACCAAATAACAGCAATAATGATCTTCAAGATCTAAACACAACGGCTCTTTAAGCTGTTATACAGTCTTGAGCACAGAACATTTCCTAACCAGCCAGAGGGGTCTGAGGTGTATCGGATTTCTTCCAACAGCTGAAATCGGGGAGGTGGGAGTGTCGAGTGTTGGGACACTAAACAGCTGAAGGGACACTGCAGCCAAAGTTCAGGACAAGTCTGACAAAAACCTTTCGCAATGAAAACCCAGGCCTGTGTTCTGAACCATCTCTTTATTACACCAGTCAGAGAGGTGTTTGTTATTTTACATTTTGATGTCATTGCTTCTCAGTTTTGTTTACTGTCCTGTTTGAGCCAATTTCTCTTAAAGTCACCAAATAATGTGCATTTACAATGCCAGATTGTTTCAAAAGGTATAATGAAAAGTAGATTAAAATCTAAAATTATTACAACCAGGCTCAACAGGTTATGTTAAGAATTTAACATTGTTATTTTTTTCAAAAATGGCCTCAAACTCCACAGCCAGGCAACCAGCAGCCACAGTCGTAATTTGTTTCGGGCCACAGCAGGCACACCTTAAACCCACACCTTCACAGGTGCAGTCAGTGAAGCCAAACAAGCAGAGTTGAACTGTTGCAGCACCACTGCTGAGCCAGTGAAGATGCAGAGGAGCGTCACACCTGTCCCCTCAAAAGAACCAGGCTAAACCCCTCTGGTCCAGTCCAGTTAACCCTTCGACCTGTAACAGAAAGTCAGAGTTCGAACAGACATTGTGTGCTATAAACGAAGACCAAAAAGGTCGAAATCCATTCCAATGTATTGCCTAATTGGCATAATTTTGGGAGATACCTGCACTAAATTGCTCCCTTTATCCAATCTCCACCCAATAACTGCACCATCCAGTCTCCTAATAATTCCAAGCTCATTCAGGAAAGAGACAATAGCTAATAACAAGCCAGACTCTCACATGCTACTAAATACTCAGGTGCAACACAGGTTGCAAGACTGCTCCCAACTTAAAATACAAAGACAGTGACGTTCAGTCTTTACTACAAGTTCAAAACAATCCAGGATGAGTTCCTCAATTGACCTTACAGCCCAACAGTGGCCAACATAAAATGGAGACCACACACAATGTTGAGTAGTTAAAGACTTTCCTTTAAAAAAAAGAAAGCAGCACTCTAAGATTGAAAACCCTCCACGAACTATGACAACCAGCAGCCCCTGTGGTGATCGGACTCAAGCCTCCACATGCAGGACTTAAATCCACTCCTGTGGAGGAGCAGCCAGATGACAATCATGCAGTTAAACTGTTGAAGGACCCCTGCTGGGCCAGTAAGGATGCAGAGGGGTGGCACAAAATAGATCTTCATTTGATTTAAATGTCCATGATTATTGCCCAGTAAAATAAAAAATAAAAAAACACCAAACCAATCAAGCCTTTGTTTATAGTGAACGGCTGTACCTGCTACTTTTTATGTGGTGTTCTAGCAACCACCAGTTGATTGTCTAGTTATCTTAAGAAAACAAACTGTGTTGTAATGAAATTTAACAAGATGGTTATTACAAAGCAGTAACTGGTTCTTGTGTTAGACCCAGTTTGATCATTCTGATCTAGAACATCTATCAATACATTGCTGTTAAAGCTCATGAATCATTTCAGTTCAAGTCGGCTGATTTCAAGACAATTAGACCCAAGATCCATTATCCTAAGAACTCTAGCTTGGTTATAATCACATAATGAGATACATAACTCGTTATAAAATAATGCTCCAGCTTCCATACAAAACAATAATATGATGGACTGGTAATATTCATCTGGTTCAGTTCACAATATTTCTGTAACTGTTTACAAAAAACTATCTCAGAAAATAATTGAAACAGTCCAAATCAGTCCATTTCTAATCTTTATTTGAATCTGTTCACATTCAGCAGATCATGAACTGCAGCTGAGAATAAATCCATCAGTGTTTGAAATATTGCTGCCAGTTTCCTGAAAAGGTGACACACAAAGAGTAAAAATTAAATCTCATCTTCACTTTCTAACATTTTATTTATTATAGAAAAGACTCAAGTAAACGGAGTGCCGTGCTCTGCCCAGACCAGCGGGACTATCTTTAGCCCCCTCTGGCAAGTGAATGGAAGTGCCTGGCTTATCCTCTCTGCTGTCATCAAGGCACACAGTATTTTTAGGAGACAGCAGCTGCTGCAAAAGCATTTAACAGTATTCCACGAACAATGACAGTTGGGGTGTCTAAGGCCTGAATGACACAGAGATTTGGAAACTGCTCTGAACTTGTTCAACGGGAAGCTGGTGTGAATGCTTTACTTTGGTTTTCTATCGTTTTCCTGGCCAGACGTCTACGAGGATGTAACCCAGTTTGGACCTCTGGGCAAAGCATGTCTCTGAACGTGAAGTCAGCCAGGGACACTACTAAACCTTCTGGAACCGGGTGGTTTTGCTTTTTAACTTGGACGGCGTGGAATGTGTGCTGATGATCACTGCTGGCGACTGAGGCGAGGTAGGGTGTGTGAGGGGTGCACAGCTTCACCGAGGGGCAAAGGTCATTCCAATTAAATAAGACGAGCAAACGCAGGGGTTAATCTGTTCTCTTTAAACCTCCAGAGGGAATATTAAACACACTTAAAGTGCAATGTCTAAACGGTGAGAATGAAATATCCTACAAAGTCAATTAAAATTCTGTACTAACAATGTTACTATTTCAGTGTGTCATTTGGTGACAGAAATGACACTGTGTGCACTCAGACTTGACAAATTCCTCATGATTTATTTATTTTTTGTTAAAACATAGAAGTCTATCCAAAAATGTCTTGGACTTTAAAAGGTTTGCAAATATAAAATGAATAAATGTGCAGAATTATTTAGTATTAGGCTAATATTTGGCAGATTTGAAACAGATAAATACACAGAAATGAATAATATTCTGTTTAATTTGATATTATATTGATTAGTTTATGACTGAGTTTTGCTGAAGACGCAACCACAGCATGTTAAATGCTGTTTCTTGTCTTTCCTCACTGTAACTTTGATATTAAAAGAGGACCATTTTTGATTGGATTTAAGTTTGGGCATATCATCCCACTGGGAACTTTGAGGCTTTTTTGTTGGCAGCCAAACAAAGGAATATACTCTATACTGCCAAAAGTACTCACTTGTCTCCCTGCACACGCATATGAACTTGAGTGACATCCCATTCTTAATCCACTGGGTTTAATATGATGTTGGCTCATCATTTGCAGTTATAACAGCTTCTGAGAAGGCTTTCCACAAGGTTTAGGAGCGTTTATGGGAATATTTGACCATTCTTCCAGAAGCTCATTTGTGAGCTCAGACTTGGCTCACAGTCTAACTCCAATTCATCCCAAATGTGTTTTATCGGGTTGAGGTCAGGACTCTGTGCAGGCCAGTCAAGTTCTTTCACACCAAACTTGCTTATTCATGTCTTTATGGACCTTGCTTTGTGCCAAGGTGCACAGTCATGTTGGAACAGGAAGGAGCCATCCATGAAATTGTCCAAAATGTCTTGGTTTGCTGAAGCATGAAGAGTTCCTTTCACTGGAACTAAGCGACCGAGCCCAAATCCTAAAAAACAACCTCTCACCATAATCTTCCCTCCACCAAACTTTACACTTGGCACAATGGAGTCAGACAAGTACTGTTCTCCTGGCAGCAGCCAAACCCAGACTTGTCCTATCACTGTGATAGGTGGCCTCTTATCACAGTACCACACTGGAATTTACTGAGGAGCTCCTGAGAGCGACCTGTTCTTTCACAAATGTTTGTAGAAGCAGTCTGCATGGATAGGCACTTAATTAGACACCTGTGGCCATGGAAGGGATTGGAACACCTGAATTCAATGATTTGGATGGATAAGTGAATACGCACACATATATAGTGTAACAAAGTACAGGATATTTTTCTGGCATCATAAAGTGTACCCACCTCTGAATCCT
Organism: Kryptolebias marmoratus; assembly: GCF_001649575.2. Lineage (NCBI taxonomy): Eukaryota > Metazoa > Chordata > Actinopteri > Cyprinodontiformes > Rivulidae > Kryptolebias > Kryptolebias marmoratus. The sequence continues at coordinate 3,921,054 of NC_051435.1, read as the reverse complement.
CTCTTCTCTACACTGAGGGGCTGCAGGTGAGCTGCTTCAGTCTCTCTCTTAACCACTCTCAGAATACCGTTTGACCAGTGATTACTTAAGCTGAAGCACTAAATTTGTCTCTTTTATGCTCCATACCAAACTTTTGACCTTGCTGATGATTTGGAACATAACAATGACTTTTCTGGTGATCATCTGATTCATCTGAAATTCATTTGTTGTTGTAGTTGTTGTTATTATTGTTGTTGTTGTGGAGAGTATTGTACCTAAGGTAATGAAGCTGCGAAACAATTATGGTTTTCTCAATGCCAGCTACAACTAATTACAAAAAAATGGTCATCACAGTGGAAACATAACATTTAAAATGATTTGGAACTGGAAAAATATGCATTTAAATTTTAAAACTAATACTTTTCATAATTTAAAACTATCATGATTTGATGTTTTTATTTTATTTTAATTGTTTATGTCTTGCATGCAGTTTAAAACTGAAAATTGTAAAAGAAAACAAGAACACATTCCTGCATTTTACTCTGAGCTGGGTGTACTTTACAGTCACAAAATCTAACACTCGCCAAACTCCAAAACATTCACAGCAAGTTCACAGATAAACCTATTAGTTAAAGGATAAAACTGCAGAAATTAAAGTGTAACACAATTTTCAGTAGGTTAAAATGAATTAAAACATATTTGTACTTTTATATATTTTAAATTTTGTAGGAATATTTGAAAAAAATAATCTTCACAATCACATTTGAAGAAAGCTTTTTTAGGGGTTAAGGTTGGTTAACCCCTTAGTTGGTTTAGAGTTAGTATAAAGTCTTTTTGGTAGTCTTGTAGTGATTTTGTGTCTGTGTGAGCATGCAGGTTTTCTGAGCTGTCTTTGTGATACCTGACACACACTCCCTCACAGGTCTTTATTTAGGGTTTACTATATTAAGCACTTTCCCATTGAAATACAGCACCAGCTGTACTTGCTATGTGTTGTGGCTGCTGTTGCAACAGGACTGGGCTGTTCCTCCTCTTACTGCTCGGCTGTGTTTTTCTTTCACGCAGACAGATCTAATTCAATTAGCTCTAATATTCATACCATCTGGTTGTGCTGAAACATTCATGGGGGCAGAGGGTGAGTGTTGGAATGATAGAAGATTTTCTTTCCATTCCAAATGATAAGGGTTTAATTCCTTGTGGAAATTTTAAATTATGATCTCATAAAATACAATGTTAATGCTTCTAGGTTTGCCTTGCTTGTCATGTATTTGCAATTATTTGTATTAATGTTTTCCAATGTTGTCAAGAGCCTTGGTTCACAAAGTTGGGGTCGAGTTGCAAAATATCAATTGGAAATCTTAAGACGTTCTTCAGTTATCAAATTAAATTTAAAAAATAGTTATAATTGCATATTTTTGGCATATTTAAGAGAAAAAATAGCAGTCATAAATAAATACAAATTGTACAATGGTTGTTAGGGCTGTTTATGTTGTTGTACCCCTATTTGTAAGAGATGATTATATGCATCAACAAACAATAGTCAAGGTTACAAGTCTTTTCCTCTGTTATTTTGTGAGTCGAATGTTGAAGAAGTTTGAGAATCATTGGTTTAAAGTACCCAATCTTTTTTAATCAAAGTAATCTATTTGTTATTTCTTTCTTTAGAACCTATAGTGGAGACGGTGGATGGTCCTGCTCTGCTGAATAGCCACGTATAACTCTCCTAAACTACTTGAGGTGGAGGGAAACTGCCCAAAACTCAAAAATGGATGTGTTTGGTGGTGCACCACGTTTCTTAGCCTATCCAAGACCTGTAGGGGTACAAAGTGGGACTGATGCAGTCCTAAAGTGCCAAATTGGAGGTGATCCAAGGCCTGCTGTCATCTGGGAGCGAAACAATGAAAAGATTGACCCTCAAGGACGATATAGGGTTTTTGAAGATGGCAATGTTTACAACCTTATCATTTCAGCTGTTACTATTGAGGACAGTGGACAATACATATGCAAAGCAAAAAACAGCATTGGGGAAACATATGCAGCTGCCACACTGAAGGTTGAAGGTGAGGCACAAGAAATGGAGCTTAGGGAGGAAAACAAGCCACGATTCCTCATCAAGCCCCTTTCCACTCGTGTTGGTCGTGGGGAAGATGCTGTCTTTTCCTGTAAGCTTTGGGGAAACCCACGACCAGAGGTTGTCTGGGAAAAGGATGGTAGAAAACTCAACGAAATTTTTGAGAGCACACATTTCAGTGTGGGCCACCAGGATGGCGGATGGTTTCAGCTTAAAATATTCAAGACCCGCGCTCCAGATGGTGGTGTGTACACGTGCAAAGCAAGGAATGAGTTTGGAGAAGCTCTAGCAGGAGCTGTGCTGCTTGTTGACGCAGGTCCAGGTCACGAAGAAGAAGGAAATCGCAATGGCTACACAAATGGTCACTGGAAAATCCATCAGGGAAAACAAAGAACTGGCAGACAAGTACCAAACCGACTAAAAGATGACACCATGACCAAGTCAACAAAAGTAAAAATGTTCGCCGTGACTGAAGGCAAGCATGCCAAATTCCGCTGCTTTGTGACTGGTAAACCAAAACCAGAAATAATCTGGAGGAAAGATGGTAGACTTATACTTTCTGGAAGGCGTTACTTGTTATATGAGGACAGAGATGGGTACTTCACACTAAAAGTTCTGTATTGCAAGCAAAAGGATAATGGAGTTTATGTCTGTGCTGCATCAAATACTGCAGGGCAAACCCTCAGCGCTGTACATCTTTCTGTCAAAGGTAAGTCAAGATTTCTTTCAGTGGCTTCTGATTTTTAAATGTGTAAAAGAAAGACAATGAAACACTTTAAGAGTAAATGCAAACACAGTCCAAGCATGTGATGCCTCTTGCAATGAGTAAAAAAAAACTGAGTGGGATGTTGTGAGTGTTTGTCTCAAATTTCTGTTCATTTGATGCTAGTATGATGTCACTGAGATAAAAAGGTACACTGAGATCATTTACTGGGATAAGGCCAAGTACGGAGAAGAAAACAAGGATTTAAAGAGTTTTAGCCTGTCTTGATAACAGGTATTTAGATATTTAACTTGGTATCCAAAAAAAAATTCTATTCAATTTGAGCACAGTCAGTTGTAAGTAAAATACACTCAGATAGTTATTTACCATTACATTTTGTTCTGTTCCAATTACGTACCAACCTTCTGTACTTATTTACTGAAGTTGCAACTGTGATCCTATCACTACATGCACTATCAGCATATACATGCTATTCTTACTTCATATCCTAATGCCTACGTACTGTATGAAGCTTAATGACTTAAATGTCAAATGTCTGGTTTGGTGTCATTAGTCTGACAGACTGGTATTAAAGTAGCTCACCATGCCTGTAAATATAAATGGTTATCAAACTCGCCGAGTCTCCTGGGGGATCAATAAAATGCATTAATGAACTGAAATTTGAGTCTGGAGATGTCTAAAATTCATCAGCTTGAGGTAAAGTTCAGCATTAGCATAATGTCTGCAAAGTCACTTAGCTTGTGAAGGGTCTTTAGGTGGTTGTTCATGTGACAGAAGACTTTTAGTGAGGTATTGTATTTCTCACATGGTCTAAAGAAGTCCAAACTCATGGCACCAATAAAGCATCCCCATGACTTCCTTATACTGTGTCAGTTTGAGTTAGAAAATATAGCACTGAAGTGAAACTGGTGGTCTGTTCTGGCTAATATTTAGATTTAGAGGCAATTAAACAAGGAAGTAAAGAGCTCTGAACACATATAACTCAATAAATTTTGTTGTTTGCAGCTGTCTGGTACTGTCTGACGGTGTCACAAACAGTATATTCCCTAACACACCTGTGTGTTTACAGCCTTCTTGTTTCTTACCTTAAATGCATCACTTGTCTCATGATTTTTGCACATCTTGTTTGCTCAGCTGGAATTTGTTGCAAAACATATTTCAGTTGATAGTGTTACTACAGGGGCACACATGTGTTGTGAGTTTCCAAATGGTCAACAGTCTTTAAGTTTTTTATAACAGGAATGTGTTACCAGTGTCACTATAAATAGAATGGATATCTCATACTATTTCCCCTATATATACATATATGTTTTCTTTTCCTTTTTATTACTGCTGCATATGTCATGTTGTTCTAGCTTGTCTTTCTCTTCCTCTCTGCTGATCTCAGAGCCGCCTGTGCGGTTTAAGCAGCCTCTCTATGATCTTGAAGTTTGGGAACGAGATTTAGCTGTTCTTGAGTGTGAAGTTCCAGAAGACTCTGTTCCAATTACGTGGTATCTGGAAGACAGACGACTGCAGCCAGGGGCCAAATATGGAATGGAGGAATGGGGAACAAAACGAAGACTAACTATCCATGACATTGGAGTTGATGATGATGGCATTTACCTCTGTGAGATGCCTGATGGGGGCAGAAGCATAGCGGAGGTAGCTGTTAAAGGTAAATATTGTGAATTTTTCAACACACCGACTCATTTTTCAGGAATTTTTAAAAACAACAAATAAACAAAGAAGAAAGCCATATTTAAAATGGCTTTATTGATCTAGCATCTGCCAGATATTCTTTATAGTGTATGGAACATCTTGCAGTCTTGGTCACTTGGTGATTTATTTACAGGTACAATTTTGCGAAAACTTCCAAGAAAAGTGGACGTCCTGGAAGGTGAAAATGCTGCCTTTTGTGTTGAAGTGGAAAAAGAAGAGATGGACATTCATTGGTACAAAGATGGCACAGAGTTGCGTGAAACCCATCAGACCATCATTAAGTCCTTTGGTCGGACCCACATTCTGGTTTTTGTCAATACAATGCCCCAAGACTCCGGCCTGGTGACTTTTCTTGTGGGCAGATCCAAGACATCCTCTCAGTTAAGAGTGAAATGTGGGTTCTGTTATCAATAAATTTCTGCAACAATTGCAACAAACTATATTAATGTTTATATATTTCTTTTCAAATAGATCATAATTTGTCATTCTTTATTTTCTGATGTAATGTATACATGTTTTCTTGTTTTAGCGGCCAGACACTGTCCCCCTAGCTGTCCAGTCGGAGTTCAGATCAACACAGAGCGTGCTAATGCTGCTCTGCTCTCATGGATTCCTGCTCCTGACTCACGAAAGAACCCTCCATCCGGATATGTGCTTGAACGACAAGAAGTAGGCACTGGTTCACAGGAGTGGCTCCAGTGTCTTACCACTGACTCTGCAACTTCTGTGGAGATCCTTGGTGACAGTGTCCCGTGTGAAGCAGATTATCGCTTTCGCATTTGTAGCGTAAACAAATATGGGAAAAGCAACAATGTTGAGTTTCCAAGAACTGTTCACTTAGGTAATGTCCAGTATAATAGTAGAATTTTGATAAAGTAACAATGCCTCTGCTTTTTCTGATCAATGACCACATGGTGAAGAGTAATGCTTGGTAAATCCTTACCAAAATAATTTTTCTTTGCAGTTCCTGTGGCCAGAATACAAGCTCCTTTACAAGATGCCTTGGTGCCAGAGGGACAGGATGCTCTTTTCACCATTGAACTTTCTGCTTCAGTCATTGGTACATGGTTCTTAAATGGGATCCAGCTTCAAGAAGATGAGCGTTATTCCATTCGTCGGTCAAGAGCCCACCAATCTCTTCGTATTCGAGGAGTACGGGACACAGACAATGGGGCTGAGATTACATTTATTGCCTATGGTATCCGAGATTCTGCAGCCCTATACATCCAAGGTAGGTATAGATAAATATGATAAACTGCTAAGACAGTGGAAGTAATTTATGGAAGATGGGAAAATATGGAAAAGAAGGGGTGGCAAAATCAATATGTAGAGTAGGAAAATGCAAAAATGATAATAAGACACTTTTTTTGTGAAACTTAGTTTATAAAATTCATGAGCATGTGGTTGGTTAACTCAACATTTATTGAGATTATTTACTTTAGTTTCTTTTGATTCTTGACTGTTTAAATTTTAAAAGAATTCTTGAATCAAAAATGCAAGATGATATAAACAGCAGCAGTATACAGTATTATACTTCAATATTTATCCTTAAGAAGAAAAATAAATGCTTTGAAATTAATTTTGATTTCTTATTTAACATTTGCAGCTCCACTAGTGAAGTTTCTACCACTGTCTGAAATGGATCACAACAAATTTGTAGAAGTTGGGAACCCAATTGTACTCTACTGTGAGATTTCTGACCCTGCAACTCCAGTGCTTTGGTACAAGAATGGAGTACAACTGCAAACGATGGATGGTCTTCATATCCAATCAGAAGGCACAATGAGACGGATTGTCATCCAATCAGCAGACTTCTCACATTCAGGGGTGTACTGCTGTGATGCCATTGATGATGTCATCAGGTTCAATGTAGAAGTAGAAGGTGAGTGGCTTGAGTTTCTAACAAGACTTCTGTTTCTGACTTTTCAAAAGACTAATCAACTTTATGCCACTTGTTCAAACTTTTGTTTTCTATCTTTGTATATATATATATATATATCATGTTGTATGCTGTCTTATATTAAAGCCAGACAAATAAAATATACATTTTTATTTATAACTTAACAACTGATTGCAATATTCACATATCCATAGCCCCACCTGTGAGGTTTTCAGCAATTCCAGATGCAGAGAGGAACAAAACCATCCCAACTGGCAGTCCAATTGTTTTACAATGTGAGCTGTCAGATCCCTCAGCCCAGGTGCACTGGTACAAAGATGGGTCAAAGCTCCTTCCTCAAAGTGGCGTAGATGTTATAACTGATGCCTTTGTGAGAAAACTGATTGTCCATTCAGCAGAAGTGGCCCACTCTGGCTTGTACTGCTGCAGGACAAAGGGTGACTCCATCACGTTCAGTGTGGACATCAAAGGTGATTTATTGAACTTTATGTGATGTGAAACATTAACAAGCTTCTAGTCAGCAATGCAACTAACTCTTTTGACTTCTTTCTTTGTTGTGTGATGCACTGTTGTCTTTCTTCTTGGCAGTAATTAAAATCTTTAAGTTTCTTACAGCATGTTAGTAGTTTAGTCATCAGTAAATATATTATGATGAGTAATCTACAATCTACCATGAGGTTTACTGAAGGTTGATATGAATTTTAAACATATCTGTAGCTCTACCTATGAAGTTCTCAGCTGTCCCTGAAGACATGAAGATCAAGCTGGTCGAAGTTGGCTGTCCTGTAGTACTCCAGTGTGTGGTCTTGAACCCTGAAGCCCAGGTTTGCTGGTACAAGGATGAAATGCAGCTCATGTCAAACTCTGAATTAGAAATCCACTCAGTGGGCAACTCAAGGACATTAGTTATTCAGTCTGCAGAGCTGTGCCACTCTGGTTTGTACAGATGCGCCACACAGGATGATACCATGGAATTTCAAGTGGAGATCAAAGGTGAATTTACACTTTCTATCTTAAGCCTTTACATTGTTACTCACTTCCCTCTTTACAGGTGCCACTAACAATCCCTGCTTAAACTATGTGGTTTGGTGGGCTGCTTTATGCACATAATAACCCTAAAGAAATGATACTTTTTTTCCTCTTGGTTTGTGACTGCTGTGGCTCTTCATGAACGTAAAATCTCCAAAGCACTTTTTATCTTCTGCTCAGCAGTTATATCTTTGAAAGGTATCCATTTCCACAGCCTTGGGTTTATTTAGTTGTCCTTAATTCCCAATGCTAGCTCTACCGGTGACATATTCAACTATCTTTGACGCTGAGAGAGCCGAGTCACTTGAAGTGGGCACACCTTTGAGGCTGGAGTGTAAGGTTGCAGAATCCACTGTCCCTGTCTGCTGGTATAAAGATGATAATAAGCCCTGCCCACCAAAGGGTTGGGGTATAAAGAGTAATGGCACATCAGCGAGATACATTACCCCATCTGCTGAGCTCTTGCAGACAGAGCAATACAGTTGTGAAACCTCTGATGACAATACCCACTTCTCTGAAAATATTGAAGGTGATACTTTCATTCAAATTGTTTAATTTTTAGAGCAAAAGCTCGAGCTGTTTGGACACTAACACTTATAACAGCTGTGCATATTTAGTATGTATTTAAGCTGAGCTTTGTAAGAGGGTCTGTGTTAAAGTATAGTAAAATTAATCTGCTTAACAAAAATCAAGATATTTGAATAATATGTAACACAATAATGCATTTCTCAGTTAATTTGAGATTATGAAACTTTCTATCCTGTTTTGGAAGGCTGAACCTTTCTTCAGGGTGTAAAGTTCTACCTCTGTTCAGTTCAGTTATATCTTAAATCATTATTTTTAGCTTCAACATATTCCCCCTCACTGGAGGTTGTGGAGATGCAGTCACTTGAAGCAACCTGCCCATCTGAACCAGCCGGTGAAACCTCAGACACTGCTTTCAAGGTGTCACAGCAAAGAGAATCAGAATCCTGCTCAAATAGAGAACTTGATCTTGAAATGGGAGACATCAAGGAGACTCTTGTTATTGAACCAACTCATCCTTCAAACTCTGGAGCATACTATTGTGCAACAGCAGATGATGTTGCCAAATTATTTGTAAAAAATCAAGGTGATTTTCTTTTATTTGCAAATGTATTTTACGTTATGTCATGGCTTATTCTTTTTGTGGCTTATAGTTCTGTCTTCATGTTAAAATGTGTGATGGCTTTTCTTGTTTTTCTCAAAATCTAAGAGTGAAATGCACTGAAATTATTCCCCAATGATTGTTTGTAGTGCCACCTCCAAACTTGCTTGACCCTGACAAGAAGACCAATTCACCTGAAGCACACTGCCAAATTGTTCAGCAGTTTGAGATTTCAGATCCCATTGCAAAAGCTTGCTGGTACAAAGATGGAACCCCGATATATCTGAAAATGGAAGCTGGCAAAACAGAAGACAGCCAAATCTTGCCCCTCCAGTCAGAATTCTTGTCTGGAGATGGCAGGTTTAGCTGTAACACATCAAATGAAGCAGAGTTACATGAGAACCTAAAAGGTGTTGTTCTTCATTGCACCTGCACATTTAAGACTCAAGAAGTTAGTTACATGCGTGGCGCAATCTCCCAGCTCATTGTTTTCTCTTTGGCTTTGTCCAAACAGCCGGACAGTGTCACTATCGTGATGAGATTGATGAGGTAGCTGATGCATCAGTCCAATTCACTGTGGATGTCAAAGGTGATTTGATATTTCAAAATCAATCATCCATCTTAACCCAGCCCATAAATGCCACTAACAATAGTGGTGTATCTCACTGTTAGCTCAATCATCTGAGCCATTTGTCTTTTTTTTTTTTTTTTTGTTCTTTTAAAAATTGCTTTGTATTACGCTGTCATCCCTGGTCTTGAGCCATTTTACTGCTGTTGTTTTTGGCTCTTAATTAAACATGTGGTTGTTTGGTAGATGTTTAGCTGCTGGTCATACTAACATATGTGTTGTGTTTGTCAAACCATTCTTCATTTTAACCATCATCTTTGCTTCAAACTTGCAACTCTTAAAGTCATCTTATGTTCTGTTCATCTCCAGATCCTCTCATTCACATTGCTGCCCTGAACTTTTTCCCGTTGCAATGACAACAAAGTCTTATCTAAGAGATGTAAATATTTTACACTCTAGGTTTTAAGGCATTAGTGCACAGATTGATGGCATGACAGACGGAGTCATTTTAAGGGAGACATATTGAAGCATACTTTCAGACCAATCCTGGTCGACCTTCTTGTTTGTCTTTGCAATGGATTATCCCATAACTCCATGCTAACCACCACTGCTATGAAAATATGTGTGGAAGGAAGTATTGAGAATACCAACAACTGAAAACCTTTTTCTGTGTACATCACAATGCTTATAGCTACATCGCCAAGGTGCTCCCCTGACCAAGAAAGGAACAAGTCCACAGAAGAGGCTCACTCTGATCAACCTGTTCAGAAGTCCTTAAAATGCTATTCTGACATCTTCACTGACAAAGGGGGAGATTCATACAAAAACCATGCAGGAGATATGATTACTCCTCAATCAGCCATAAGTTTTACAACTAACTGTACTTCAAAGGAACAACCAAAGGAGCTCTATGGCTCACAAGAAACAATAAAGGCCCAACCTCAACTGTGCTGTCACTCAGTTAAGTCAACAACAATCCTATCCAACGTCCAGCATCATACTAAACAGGCCATGAAGTCAAAAGGTGAGGAATTTACTTACTCTGTACAGCATAAAGAAGTCCCATCTGAAGAACATCATGATTCCCTGGGGACAGTTGGACAGAAAGATGAGTGCTGTATTTCTTTACAAACTGCACCTAAATCTGAGGAATTTACTTCCAAGGTACTATTTTTTCAATCAGAACAGGTACAAAACTCCCTAAAGATTCCAACTGTGCAGTTAAAACCAGGTAACCTCCAACAGATATCAAATATTCAATCTGAGCAAAGTTCTAACACCTTACAGATTTCACCAGTCCAACCAAACAAGTTTTGTAAATTAGATAAGCCGTTTGAATCCTTACATAGTGCTGCGGTACAATCAGAGGGCCAGTGTAGGTCTACTCAGAAGCCAGATGAACTTTCAGAGAGGCTTCTAGATTGTTCACAGTCTGACAATGTCCTCTCAGTGAGTTCCCACAACTCTTTAAGGACTGTTATTGACCAATCAGAAGACTTAAACATACCCTTGCACGAACCATCTGTTCTGTCAGAGAAGTTCTGTGACTTCGTCAGTTCTGCTTCACTGGACTTATCTAAGACTAAGGAAATAGAGACTTTCCAAACGGAACATCTTAACTTGCATACATTTGTCAAATGGGATAATATTTATAATGCAGGACAAAAAGGATCTAATCTTTCAACGCTACTGCATCGATCGAGTCAGGAAGAAACTGGTCAAGGAGAGTGTCTTCACACCACAGAAACTGCACAGGACCAAGAGGACAGCACTGTTTCCTGTGGGCAAAGCTCATCCATTAACGTTGTAGACTTTTCCTACACCAAGAAGACATCTACAGTGCAATCAGATGAGATATATCTGTCAAGTACAAGTGACAGTCATTGGAGTGGCAGTGTCAATGCAAATAAGGTGGCTGTTGAAGGTGATTTAAATGGTTAGCATTATAAAAAATAGATGGGCACGATGTTGACATTGTGTAAAATGAAAAGGTTGCTTTTTGCACTCCTTGACATTTTAAAATGTTTACTTTTTACTCACCTGAATTTTTACTGTACTAAAACTAAATTAGTTGTAAAAGCAAAACTGAGCTTGAGTGGTCTGGAAAGAACATTACCAATAAGGAAAAGATTTATATTTACAGGATATTAGTGTTAAATTCTAATCTGAATGCGTAGTTATCTCAAACCTAACCAAAGATATCTCTTAAGAAGTTACTAATACCAAAGAACACTATATGACTTTTTAACTTGAGACTTTTTGGCACGACTAATCTTGTTTTGAGATTTTGCTCTTTTTTTTGTTTATTTTTAAAGCATTTCTGTTGTTGTAGCCAATAATAGTGATGGAACTTTCTCTTGATGTTATCTCAAGCAACCCCATCTCCATCTGTGACAATAACAACACTTCTGGAGGCTGAGAGGAACAAGTCTGTTGAAGTTGGTAAACCATTAATGCTACAGTGTGAGATATCAGATCCAAACACTCAAGTAAGTTGGTTGAAGGATGGACTAAAACTTCTTGAAGCTGCTGGGCAAGAGATGCTGGAAGAAGGCTCCAGACGAATACTTGCTGTCCAGTCAGCGAGGCTGTCTCATGCAGGGACTTACAGCTGCAAGACAACAGATGATGCAGTGCAGTTTCACGTAGATGTCAAAGGTGACACAAACCATTGTTGTTAGTATTCCAAATTAATTTTGGTAATGGTACAAAGTTTTGACAAGAAACCTGGTCATGTTTTTTATTATTATGGCAATAACTTAAAACTGATGAGGAAGTAGTTATCATATAGTTATTAAATGGTAGTCATCATACCATAGCACTAGAATTTATTACATTCACTGACAAAAAAATAAGTTAATCACCCAGACAGAGTGGTGGAAATGAAATAAATCTGTATGTATTGTGCTAATTAATATGTCAGATTTAATAGATAATGGAATTGGTGATACAGGCACACTGCTGGTCCCATTTTAGTTGTTTGAATCATTAGCAGAGGTGACCTGAAGCCATGCCCTGTAGTTCCCAGCACCATGAAACCATAAGTAAAGCCAGTGTGTCTTTACACAACATTGTCAGGATTGGTCTTCTCCCACTGGAGCCACTATGTGTGCACATGAGTGTCATTTGTGGTAATGCAGAGCCTGTGATTCATAGCTGAAAATGTTACACTGCCACCCATCATCAGTCTATGCCTCCTAGTTACGGCATCACTCCAGACATAGCCATCTATGTTCTGGTGTTAATGACAGCATATGGTTGGTACAGTCAACCAGTAGTCCAGTTGATGACAGTCGTCAAGACATGGTGCAGATGTCATGGAGTTCCATAGCGCTTGATGCACAATACAACAATTCTCCATGGGTGTAGTCTGTCTTTAATGACTAGAGCCTTCAGGACATGTACCCATTGGTTTCAAAATTGGGCCACTGTGATATCTGTATGCCTCACATGTCAGGCATTTGCAAGATACAACAAACCTCCTTTAAACTGACAATGTGACTCCTATCAAACAACTCTGTGTAATGCAATCTAATGCTTCTGTGAGATTTCCTCTGAGTCTGGTAACCTCTACATACTGTCTTTGACTGATTGTTGAATACTCTGCCAGCTGCCTGCCCTGTTTTCTAAAGTCATTCAAATCAAATCATTTATGTACTTATCTTTGGTCTGTAAGGGAGCTTAATTTTCTTTGTCAGTGAGTGTACGTTACTGCCATTGAAAGTCACTGCTTTGGTAATTAAATGGTATTACCTAAATGTTACATTTTTATTATCAAACTATTACGGTTACTACAGTTATCTTATTACTAAAATGTGCTATAAATTGCAACAGATATGCTATTGGTGTCAAATGTTCTAGTTTTAAGGGTTTTGCTTGAAAAGACAACATATTTTACTGATTGTTTCTATTGTACATTCAATCTTGTAGCTCCTCCTCAGACATTTTCAGCTATATATGAGGCTGACCAAAACAAGGCAGTAATGGCTGACTCTCCCGTAGCTCCGCAGTGTGAGCTGTCAGACCAAAGTGGACAAGTGAGTTGCCACACGGATGGAACAGAGCTCCTGCCAGAAAAAGGAGCAGACATCCAATCACAGGAGAATTTGAGAAGTCTGGTAGTGCCATCCGCCGAGCAAACTCACACTGATGTGTGCAGGTGTGAGTCAAAGGATGATGACATCCAGTTCTCTGTGGATGTAAAAGGTGATGTTCAGAAACTTTTTGGCACTTTTCTTGTCTTGCACAGCACTGAGAGAAAGTAACAACATTAACTGTGTTTTTCTTCGCCTAACAGAAAATAATGTAAACCTCTGCTTCTTCAAAACAGAACATTTCTAATACAACTCACACTGTCAGTTTATTCATGTTGCATTTGAGAATATCTAATTCTTTCTTTATTAACAACAGCACTAACAAAAAACATTTCCTGTACCTTAACCAAACATTTCAGACTTGTCTACATCTTACGATCTTATCTTACCCTTTAGTTTGTCTAGAATGATATTAGTATCACACACTTGCTTCTTGGGTTTCCTCTTTTTTTGTGTGTTTGCTTATGTTTGTTGATGTGTCAGTTGTTTGTGTTATCAGAAGTCCCGATGATCTAAGGTATCTTCATCTTCAGCTTGCTGTGCTGATTGACCTTAAGGTCCCATTTTGAAGTTTTCAAATCAGTTATGTTGTTACTTCGTTTATGAAGTTTATTAAGTCATTCTTTTTTATGATGTCCAAAATCTATAGCACCACCTGTGAAGTTCTCAGAGCTCCAAGAGAATGAGAGGAACAAGCTCATCCAAGAAGGCAATCCTCTTGTCCTCAGCTGTGAACTCTCTCATGAATCTTCAACTCATGTTGATTGGTATAAGGATGACATCAAACTCCTGCCTCAGAACAATGTGGAAATACAATCAGATGGTCTGACAAGAAAATTACTCATCCCCTCAGCAGAAAGCAAGCATGCTGGTATCTATGAATGCTCAACATCAGATGACAGCATCACCTTTAAGGTGGACATAAAAGGTGATTTATTCTTGTTTTTGGCATCTTCTTAAGGTTGCATACCACATTTATCTTTTTCCCTTTGAGTGGTAAAAATGTACTCTGTCCTGAATGATTTTCGGAAGGTGGGATGACTAGCTGGAAAGTGTGTTTAATGCCGTGTTAGTGAATTCCTCTCTTATCTATTCCTTTGTAATTTTCTCCTTTCTTAGGCCAATCACCAAAGATCATGGCAATCCCAGTTGCAGAAAAATACAAAATAATTAGAATTGGTCTTCCAATTATCCTACAGTGTCAGGTCTCAGACCCTACTGCCCAAGTTTCCTGGTTTAAAGAAAGAGTGGAGCTTTTTTCAAAAACAGGCCTTGATATGAAAAGAGATGGCTCCCTCAGAAAGCTAATAATTCAATCGTCTAAGGTCTCTGATTCTGGCCTCTACAGCTGTAGCCTCGCTGATGATGTTGTGACCTTTCATGTGGATATCGAAGGTGAATTATATTCATTTTTAGAAACATAAATATTTGTTCATACATTTACTTAACTTTGACTAGTTCTGCATTTGTCTAAATTGCTACAAAACAATTTCCTCAGTCGAAGAACTTAGATAAACTTTATCTCCCAATGGAGCCTGTGCTAGAACAGTAAAACCAGAACATTTTTAAAGCCACAATGTGAGCTTAACATAAGTGCTCTGTAATATTATGCAATCCACAGCTACCCCTGTGAGGTTTTCAGTCCTACCAGAGGTTGCAAGAAACAAATTTGTTGAAGCAGGCTGCCCAATTAAGCTGCAATGTGAAGTCTCAGAGCCAGCTGCTCAAGTCTGTTGGTGCAAAGATGGAGAACAGTTGTTGCCAACAAGTGAATATGAAATCCACACAAATGAAAAGCTGAGAGCGCTGGTTATTAAATCAGCAGAAGTTGGGCACTCTGGGTTGTACAACTGTGAGAGCGCAGATGATCGTATACAATTCAAGGTGGATGTTGCAGGTGATCTAAGTATTTTGAGCTCTGTCTGAACTACTAACTTTGACTTAATGCTTGGCTATTAGACCAATCTAAGATAAAACATTTTTTTTACTGGGACTAATGATTATTGATATACTTCATATTAGAAAATGCAACAATGAGACTGTTTTTTTTTTTCTAAATTTAAACAAAAAAAATTCTCTCCTTAAGAAGCAGTAGTGATCTGTTGCTTTGTGTTATACTTGTCAAAAATAAATAAAGATAAGATAAATAAATAAGATAAAATCTTGGGCTTTCAAGCTATAATCTGATGTTGTTTGCAATTTAGCATTTTTAGAACCAGGCAGGAGTTGAAATTGAACAATTGTTTTTTGTACTAAGTAATTCATGAAGTTACCAATGATTTTTTTGTGTTTGTAAGCCTATGATTTGGGCTTTACCTTGCAATTTAATCCTTCATCAATCTTGTTTTTAGATGCTAAATCTCTTCCAGCAGCAAAAATTATTTGGGCAACTTTGGCAGCTATAGTTGGTGAATACAACAGAGCATTCAGTTTCTTTTACCAGTTCTAATAATTATAGCTCTTTTTTAACAACGTTACAAAGTATCTAATAAGAAGCTAGGTCACAAGGGTGTTTAAAACAGTATTATAACAATCTAAATGTCATAAAACATCAAATATTGCCTAAGACTTTTTTTTAACAAGGTAAGTTGTAAGTTGGGTTTTGAAGGTAGATAAATATTTGATGTGTCTAAATTTTACTGGCAGAGTTTTCACAAAATTTGGACTGGAATAGAGAGAGATCTTTTTGGTCACAAGGTTCTGTTGGTCTCAATCATAGACTATATATATTTTAGTCCAAAAGTTTCCACCTTCTCTTGTTATTGGGAATTGAAACCAGCAGGACCTAGTTTGTGAAAAAACTAGTCCCATTCTGGTTTCGGCTTCTGGTTTTTGGTTGGTGGTTCAGATATATACCATCTATGTTCTGGATAGTTGGATCTAATAGAACCAGTCTAGGAAGGCAAGCATGAGGGGAAAAATTTGTGCCTCTTTGTCCTTGTAATGAGCCCAAAGCGTGCCGTTTCTTAAAGTCAGGATTCGAAAGAAATGACAAAGTATTTTTGACAAAGGCATCAAAAGTGAAATTAAAATCTAGTATTGCTTACAGTTTTCCAGCAGTGCTAATAGACCTGAACTTGACATGAACTTGAAAAAACAGACAAAACTATAAATAACTCTAAATGTGCTCTGTGGCCATGTGTGTCATTCGAAAACTACAAACTAACATGTTGGTGACAGCTTTAGGGGTATTCATAACAATGATTTCCCTCGTAGTCTGCATTGGCACAAACCTTGGTTTGTGTGTGTGTTCTTGTATGTTCTACTCTTAACCAAGTAAACCCAAATATGTTACTTAGCCCAACATAACACATCAAGTCTGATGTCTATCTGATTAATGTTCAATGAAATGAAAGTCCTATAGCGTGGGTTTGATTCTCAGCTGTTCCAGAGGCTGAGAGGAGCATTTCTGTTGAAGCAGACAGCCTGAACAAACTGCTGTGTGAAATCCCAGACCCTGCAATCCAGACCTGCTGGTATGAGGATGGGATAAAACTCTTGCCAGAATTGAACACAAAGGTCGAATCAAAGGGAAATAAGGGGACACTGGTCATGGAGTCGGCCACATCTTCATACTCTGAGGTGTATGATTGTAAATCTGATGATGATTCAGATATCAGCGATTTCTGTGGGGAGGTGAAAGGTGATATGCTAAGCTTTTTCTTGGCAAGCTAATTTCATCCTTCAGTTGTGTACACCTTCATGGCCTCTAATACTGAAGAAAGCAAATCCCTATTATCACCATACATCAAAGCTGATTTTCTTCTTAAAGTTTTAATTTTATTAAAGCTGATTCTTGTGTACATGCTTCTTTTAGGAAAACTGATTTGCGCTTTAGTGTTTTAACTACTTATATGGTCATAGCATTACATAATTGCACTGCTTCAAATAATGTTTTCAGTTTGCTTCGAAGGAGGATTAACATTCACTGATTAATACGGTATCTGTGATGAGTTGTTACGTAAATAGCAAGTCTTGAGATCGGCATGTTCAGGCTGAGTAAATCTGACCTTACAGCTGCTGCATGCATGAGCAGAAATATTGAGTTTCATTTTCAAGCAACATCTTACATCTTTTGTGTACTGTTCTCCACAGCACCGCCAGTAACATTTACTGATGTCTCAGAGAAGGACCTTTTTCACAGTGCTGTGGAACAAGAGCAGCTCATTTTGTCATGTGAAGTGTCGAGGGCTGATGGCGTTGTCCAGTGGTACAAAGATGGAGCTGAAATACAGTCAAACAATGATATTACAGTACAAACAAAAGGAACTGAAAGAAATCTAACCATACATTCAGTCCAACTGTCTGACACAGGGACGTACACATGCCGTGCAGGAGACAACATTTTAATCTTCAAGGTTAACATAAGAGGTATTATAAAACCTTAAATTGCTCACATTCTTATAAAATGTGTTGATTTTAGAGTGTTGAAATGATGCTTCAATGTTTTGTTTTTTTCTCCATAGAGCCTCCTGTTATGATAGTTCACCCCAAAGAGGATGTCCACCTCGACCGTCATGTTCCTGAAGAAATTATTTTGAGCTGTGAACTATCTCGTCCTAACGGTGTTGTCAGCTGGTTTAAAGATGGCCAGAAACTTCAAGAGTCTGAAAACATCAAGCTTAAGCTAGAAGGCCCATATCGACGACTCAAGATTCTGTCAAGCAGAGTTGAAGATTCTGGAGAGTATGTCTGCGATACAGCTGATGATTCAAGATTCTTTCACCTGAACATTACAGGTAAGACTGTTGAGTTTATACAGAAAAACATCTAAGTATTGCAGCTGAACATATCACCATATGTATTTATTGATTTTAAAGGCACAAGCTAGCTTTTACCCCAAAAAAATAAAATTCAGAGAGATATAGACAAGCGTTTATTCAACTACCTGTTCTAAAGGTCCTTGATCCAAGAAAGGGTGAAAATTCTGTTCTCAAATTGCACAAACTGGATAACCACCAGACGTTTCTTTAAAGTCTTTTGTCTTGCTGCACCCACATGAAGACACACAAAATGATGGATGTAAAACATGTTCACCATCAAAAGAACTAATCAAATGATTTGTGGCTGCAGGCATTAGTTTTAAAGCTTATTCTTTTATTTTTATTTTTTGGAGCTGACGCCCAGGAAAAATACTCTGAGTAATACTGTGTGGTGTCTGAACAGGTTGATCACATTTAATGAAGAGTAGACTGAAAAGACAAACTAATTGATGAGTTAAAAAAAAAAGAATGAATACCAAGTTCACCCAAGGACAGTCCTGATAAGTAACTGTTCCAGAAAGACTCAGTTGTTGCACAAGTCCTGTAAAATGCTGAAGATTGCAATTTCTTATTTCCAGCTTTTGAAAAATGTGGATCAATGAGGTTTTCAGTTGCTTGCACTTTTAATTGTGCTGCTCATCTGGTGTTTCGAAATACGAAAAAAAAAAAAATACATGAAGTTTACATGTCATTTAACAGATAACTGTATAATTTAGATCTAAATTTCTCCCTCCAGAACCTCCGGTGCAAATCCTATCCCCAAGTCAGTCACAAATGGAACTGTGTCAGCAGACCTCCGAAAGGATGGTGCTGAGTTGTGAGATCTCTCGACCCAACGCAGTGGTGCGGTGGTATCGAGACGGACTCGAGGTGGAGGAGAATGACAATCTTATTCTAGAAGTGGATGGTGTCTACAGAAGACTTATTATACCAGAAACAACTGTCAAAGACTCAGCAGAATATGTATGTGACACGGGGGATGATTCTGTGACATTTTTTGTAAACATAGCAGGTAAAAAGCTAAAAATGAAACTCATTTAAATGTTTTGAGGTCTCAGTATTTTATTATAAGTAATATTTATTATTTTTTGACACACAGAACCTCCTGTTCGCTTCATACGTCCCAGAAAGATGGCAAGTAGTGTTGAGAAAGCAGTTGGTGAGACTCTGGTTTTAGACTGTGAGGTTTCAAGACCCAATGCCGAAATCACCTGGAAGAAGAACGGGGAGGAAGTAGAGGACTCCAGGAATACCACTATCCTGGAGGATGGCATCATGCGACAATTAACCATTCACTCTTTAACAATGGAGGACGGCGGGCAGTACATTTGTGATGCAAAAGATGATGTGATGCATTTCAATGTGAATGTACAAGGTAGGTTTTTATATTTTTTTTACATGAATATATAATTTCATAAACCATATATATTTAATTGTTATGCCATAATACTTTGGGGTATTATGGTATTGCATAACTGGTAAGCTTCCTACCAAGAAATGATACTCTCCACTCACCCTATCCTTTGGTGATTTAACTTCAACCTCAGGTTCTCTACCAGAGGCCTGGGGGTGTGAGGGGTCTACAGTATTATACTGTAGATGTTACAAGATTTGCTCTCATCTGGACAGAGATCTCTGAGGTTGTTCCTTGAATCTGTTGGTGCCACTCTGCCTGTAGTGCCAGTAACCACTGGCACCACAAGTTCTCTTTCCTCCAGTTTTGAGAGTAAATTCATCTTGCAAACATTAGAATCTGGGGTCAGCAGTTAGTTTTTGGGTCAGTTTTTTGGGGTACCAAAGCACAGGTCCCATATCCTCTGTGCATAGTTTCTTTCACTGGGCTTGCTTGTGTAGCAGCACTCGTAAAGACTGATTTTTTCTCCTCTGGTCCATGTATCTTATTTTCATTAGCCCACTTCTCATCTAATGTTCTTGTTTCCCAACATCTGATGAAGAACGTCTTATTAAGACAAGATGAGATGTCGTGCTGATGCAGAATGTGTGACGATGGTGCTTGCAAGTTTCCTCATGGAAGGAACCAAATAAACGGACAAATATCATTTACAACCAATGGGAAACAAGCTTGCTGATACTATTGATTTACTAAATGTCCTACAAAGACAGTGACTGCAACCAACAATCTAACATTTAGTGTTACAGCATCAAACCCCAAATTTAACTAATTTAATTGTTGCTGTTCCCTGTGGTTCTTGATCCAAGCAGGTCTTCATATTGGTTATCCACAGCACCAATTAAAAACTACTCTGGTTCTCACATTTCATATTTGGGTTTGTAAAACATGTGAGGTAACCACCATCTTTTGGGGCTTTGTGGCTCTTTACAGTGCATCAAAACAAAGTTTTCTTTCCTTCCTTTTTGCTTACAATACACAAAAATCTATTTTCCCCCAACATTGTCCTATTGTTGTTTTATTCATTTACAGAGTTGCCTGTAAAAATTCTTGGGAAAACTGAGGCGAAAACAGAAAGACAGTTTTTGGTGTCAGATGATATTATTTTAGTGTGTGAACTCTCAAGAGCCAACTCCTCAGTCAGCTGGTACAAAGATAATCATCTTATTGACGATACTAAGCGATACTGCTGCGAAGAGCAAGACGTCTTCCGATCGCTGGTTGTTCTTAATGCTGGAATCGAAGATTCAGGAGAATATACCTGCGATGCAGGAGATGATAAGATGGTCTTTCATATAACTGTCAAAGGTAACCATGTAAGCAATTTATGAGTCATGAATTTGGTTAATTTCTCCTCGTCTTAGAACATAAAATAATGTGAATGTGTCTAATCTTCAGAGCCTCCTGTGCAGATCATTGGAAACTCAGGAAATCCAGAGCATCATGTGCTGGCAGCAGGAGATGACCTTATTCTGGAGTGTGAAGTGTCTCAACCAAATGCATCTGTTAAGTGGCTACGGAATGGCGAGATACTCAATGAAGGCAATCGGGTAAAAATTGATAGTCACGACGTGGTGAGGAAGCTTGTTCTCTCTGAACTTCAACCTTCAGACTCAGGGGAATACATATGCGATGCCATCGACGACAAGTTGATAACAATTGTGAAAGTGGAAGGTAAAAATCAAGTTGCATTTTAGTTTTACATTTTGTTGGTTTATGAATGGTGTGTTTTGTCTTTCCCCAAAACAGGTTCTTTGTTAATCTTTTTTTATTATTGTTTTCTGCAGACACGCCTGCCAAGTTTGTTAATAAAATTGCTAAAAATAATATCTCAGCCTATGAAAATGAGAGCGTCACATTGTGTGCCACTGTGAGCCATGAAAGAGCTAACGTTCGGTGGCTGAAAGATGGCCAGCTATTGAATAAAGACAACATTCATATCTCCAGTGAGGGTAAAACGCATAAGCTCACCATTAATCCTCTGCAGCTGTTAGATTCTGGAGACTATATCTGTGATATAAGCACAGATGAAATGTTTTTCAGTCTTACAGTCAAAGGTAAGAATATAGCTTTCCTGATCTGTATGTAAACCATTGCTCTATATGTGTAACAAACTTAAATGACTGAAATTGTGACTCTTTCTCAGAAATGAAAGTAAAATTCATCAGACAACTGAAGAATGTTGTATCTCAGAGGGGTAAAAGTCTTACATTACAATGTGAAATCAACAAGCCCAAAGGAGACGTCCAGTGGCTTAAAGATGGCAAGGAGATAACTCCAGGTCGCCGGTACACAATACGGGCTCAAGGTAGAGAGCGAAGCCTTACCATTCACCAACTCATGGATGAAGATGTGGGGGAATATGTCTGTGAATCTACAGATGACCGGACCTCAGCCACTGTCTCTGCAGAAAGTAAGTTGGTCCAGTTTTCCAACCTTAACACAGGTTGGTGATAAGTTACCTTAAAATTAAAAGGGTCTAACAGTCAATTGTGTCATCTTGAGCTCTAGATTAAAATCCTTCTAATGTAACTGAATGTTTTTCAGCCCCTCGTGTTGTCGAGTTCGTAGCGGAGCTTCGTAATATCACTGTCCGTGAAGGGGAGGATGCAGTGTTTAAGTGTGTCGTTTCACCAGCAGACGTTAAGCTGGTTTGGCGCTTGAATGGCAAGCAGGTTGCTCTGAATGAGCGAGCTGTCGTTTCCAGCCATGGCTTGTGCCATATGCTCTCCATCAACAACTGCATGGTTTCAGATAGCGGCAGAGTGACAGCTGATGCCGAGGGGTTGGTATCAGAGGCAGAACTTCAGGTTCAAGGTGAGTTGTTGATGCCTCATATATACCTAAAGAAAACCTGTCTGGATGAATTAAAACATAAAATTAACCTAAAAAGCATTTGTTGTATGATACCACAAAGGGCTGTAATCAGCAACAATGAAGCAAACTTAAGAGTTTCAGTGTCACATAGCATACTGTAAATAATATTTGTTTACAGTTTTAAGCTAATTTTTAGTATTGAAGAAGAGTTTTGGAGGCTACAACTGAGCAGGTTCCTTTTTTAGATTTGTTATTGACAGAGACAAGTGGTTCAGAAGTTTTGGCACACTACACTGCAGGGGTAAGGCTTCTCAGAGCTTTTGCTTGTTCTCTTAGTTTGAACTTGAACTTTACTGACTTTCTTTAGTCTATTTCATACTGTGTTGCTTGATGACAGAAATGAGAACAAAGACCTTGCATTCCTTGAAGGAATGCACATCCCCTGCCATCGTTAATGCCAGAGTTTTAGTCAAACTTTGAAAACAACAATTAGCACGATCTAGTTTAATATTGAGATATCTGTCAGTGCTTGGAGTGTGTTGTTAATGACTGTCAGCCACTACAACACCAAATTTTAGCTCAGCATCTGTAAAATTCACTGAGGTATAGCTTTTTATGTGTAGGCAAAGTTTGATTAGCAATGTTAGCCATCTTGGGTTGACTCCAAAGGTTAATCAGATTTAAATATACAACCAGTAAGGACTTTAAAATCCATTAAATGATTGGTGAAATATTTTGTTAATGGCACAAACAAATGATCATGCACACAATAGGCAAAAACATTATCACTTGGCCGTAACTTATGCACTTAGATTAATAAAATAAATGAATAAATGGTTTATATAACAGATGGGGATTTCTAATAATTCTTAACATTCTTTTTTAAAGAGCAACAGTTGCTGTTCATCAAGAAAATGACACCAGTCGTAGCTGAGGAGTACAGTGAGGCAACTCTCGAGGTGGAGGTGAGTCTAGATGCAGGAGAAGTGCAGTGGATGAGACAAGGGGTGCTGATCCACCCTGGCGCCAAGTATACCCCGAAACACAAGGGCCGAAAGCACAGCCTCACCATCCACATGCTGGCCATGGCTGACCGCGGCGTCTACAGCTGTGAAACCCTCCACGACCGAACTCAGGCCCAGCTCACTGTGGAGCGTGAGTGTTCTCACTATGCCCTGTTGTTGTTGTTTGTTTACTGCTGTTACCAGCAACTCCACCCTCCATCACTGCTTCCTGTGAATGCAAATCTCAATTAACTGAGTAGGGGTAATTTGAGTAACTGTGGACCAAGGCAGCACTTATATTTGGGAAATGATGGTAACCAACAAGTGGTATTCTTACATGCCAAACTGAACAGGTTTTCTGATCCTGGTACACAATCAAAACTTGATGTTTATACATCAGCTTATAACATTATATCTGGTAACAAATTTCCAAATGAACAAGCATATTTCAAAAATAGAAAGCTTGACACACTATAAAACATCTTGTAGCAATTAAGGTGCACTTATCCTTGTTTTTCTTTGCGCTTATGTTTCTCAGTCCTGTGATCCACATGTGAGTGGGTGAATTAAAGGCTGGTCTTTCAACACCAGTGTGGGTGGGAAGGGGAAAGTTAGGACTTCAGACTGCTGTTGGCACCTCCTATGAATTTGGATCTTCTCTCATTGCGTCTAAATTTACACCATGGCCTTCAAAATTAAGGTTGTTGTCATCAGGTCTCCAAAATAAACACTCCCTTTTTTTTTTTCCATCAGGAATCCACATCTACGTTAGAATAAGTGAAAAATCTTGGCAGTTTCAAGCAGGCTTTTCTGTAAAGCCCGGCGCTCAAATGGCTAAAATCAGCTTGTCGATGTGTGCCAGCTTGCATTGTTTAACTACAGAACAAATTCCAAGCCCGTTACGTAAAAGAAAAAGGACACCCACATCTGTTCAGTGTTACACTGAGTCCGCTCTGACAAACATGACTTTATTTTTTTTCCTCTTTTGTGCTTTGTTGCCCCCAAGCTCGGAAAATCACAATCAAGAGAGGGCTAACTGACATTAAAACCACAGAGAGAGAAACGGCTTCCTTTGAAGTGGAGCTCTCCCATCCTAATGTCCCAGGCACGTGGATCAGAAACGGAATCCAGCTTAAGCCGACGAATCACTTCCGTATGAGCGCCAAAGGACAAGTTCACAGCGTCACCATCTCTAACCTGTCAGTGGAAGACACTGGAAGTTTTGTTTTCTGTGTAGAGAATCTGAAAACATCTGCAAGGCTTGTTGTGAAGGGTAGGTGATTCAGAAAATGCCTAATTGAAAGTAATTTTACAAAACAAATAGTAGGTTTGTTTGTTTACCTTTCGAAAGAGTCAAAGTGACTGAAAATAGGTCAGCTATTAATAAACCTACCAGTTTAGCAGAAGTTTTGCACAAGCTACATTTGCTTGAATGCGTAGCTCTGTCTTTAAAGACAGAGGTATTTCAGATACAGTATTATAGTAGAATAGTATTTATAGTAGATATGTAGTTGAGCTCTATCTGAAAAACTACTGGAGTAAACTTTTTCAAACTGCACCATTTGATATGGTTCAGTATGACCTTTTTATGTTTGTTTTCATACTTTGCAATGAGTAACTTTAAGTAATAGTTACCACAAAAAAGTAACTTATAGGCTTGCTCATTTTCTGTCAGTAGGTGGCAGAAATGCAGAAGCAACAGAACAATGAAAGACAAAGTTTTACTATAATTGTTTTGCTGTGACCCCGGGCCGGTAGCTAAAGTTGTTCTCTCAGTATTGGCCAAATGGCAGCCAGTGCTGGCATGATAATGGAATATGACGTCTCGACTACCGTTGCTTTTTATCCAGGCTCGCGTTACAAACACAAAATAGCCCTGAACGATCCAATGAAAAGCAGCGGCTCTCCTCAGTCTTTCAGACAGGTGCTGGTTTTAACCTCATCTTATAGAATAATCCCCTCCATGCCTTGTCACTCAGCATCCATCATCCCTTTGAGCCTGGAATGAAATGCAGAGGATGACATTTGGATAAAAATGTCATCACGTTAGTCCATACATGTTGCATACAGAAGTTGGTAGAAATGTAAGAGAAGGTTCTGGTTGTTGGACTTACTGCGCTTCTTCTTCGACAGAGCCTCCGGTGACTATTTTTAGGAAACTGGAAAACCAGAAAGTCCCTGATAGTTCGGTAATCTCTCTTGAGTGCGAACTGTCGAGACACAACGTTGATGTAAAATGGTTGAAGGCAAGTCATCTTTTCTTTTTTGTGGGTTTTCTAACTGGATTTGAGATGCTGACAAACATTTCACAGCCATGCAATCTTGAATAAACTGTCATGTTTTGTTAAATAAAAAAAAAAAACATTTAAAGCACCAAATATAATAATCCTAATCATTATTAATGTAAGTGGCTATCATGCATATTGCCTATTTGTTGTTGTTTTAAGTATTTTATTCTCTTTTTGGACAATCATACAAAGCATTCTTTTTATTTTTTAGAAACACATAGCTTCCTACAATACAAGAAAAGCCTCAATTTTCAATTTGTTAATGTGACCAGTTTCACCATAATTCAAAATTAGAAATATTCCAATAATTTCTGGTGTCAATGCTTGTAAAACTGATAGTAAACACATAATATTTTCTGTTTTTTTTCCCCCAACATTTTCAGAATGGAGATGAGCAGAAGCCGAGCAAAGACCTGCGTATTTATGCAATGGGAAGAAAACGGTTTCTCCAGATAATGAAATGCCACGTCACTGATTCTGGTGTGTACACTTGCGACGCCGGAGATGTTACTACGTCCTGCACAGTGGAGGTTTATGGTAAGTTACAATATGATTCCTGTAATCTAAGAGCCTCTGCAGTGAGTGGTGTGATATGGTGATACAGGTATACAGATATAGGTTGGGTAGGCTATGACATCACCTATTTTATTCAGGTTATTAAAGTCGCACTTTAAGTTAAAGACAAACATGTTAAAAGAAAGATCTGAGGCGTTGGAAAAATCGACAACTAGTTCACGATGCAATAACTCAGCTATTTTGTGGTGATGTTTTAACTTTTAACTGTAATTTTTTATTCCTGTGGTGCAGTGAAAGTAGTGTACACATCCCAAGTGTGCAGCCTCTGGCTCCTAAAAGTAAATGGTGGCACTCTCTCTCTCTCTCTCTCTCTCTCTCTCTCTCTCTCTCACACACACACACACACACACACACACACACATTTTGTCTTCAATTGTGAACAATGCAGGGAAACAGACACTTCATCCATCTGTATTAATGTTGATGGTTTAAACACAAAATATGTTTTTGTCTTATATGGAACATTTAAAATCATATTTTCAAAAAGAAGTCTGATAACTTAAACATAACAACAAACAATACTTAGATATAAAGAATAATAAAAACAAAATGTTACCATAAAAATTAAAAATGCCATATTTTGTGGGGTTATCCACATCTTTTTGAATCCTTCATAGTTTGATGCTCCAGTTTAGCTGATTTGACTCTTTCTCCTCCTATTAAATATCATCTGACAGCAGTGTTACCCTGTTAACTTTGAAATATGTGACTGTTTGAAAGCATAAATAAAAGTGTAGTTGAAACAGCTTCACATTTACCCAATAATTAATTTCCTTTGTCTGTCGTCAATAATATGATGAAGATGAAAGACATCCCAGTTCAGAGATTGTTAGCTATGGTAGCTATATTTTCTAAAGTTGTGACTGACACTGAAAGCAGCATAATAATGAAAAACATGTTCATTTTTAGCTCCAGTGGTAGAACAGTGAATATAGCACTGTGTAAGCTCACTTTGAGCCTCAGGGCAGAACAACACTGCCACCTACTGACATGAAGGGAGTATTACAGCAAGGCAGCATTAAAAGCCTTTCTGATTAGAGAAAAAAGTCCCAAACATGGTCATAGTTGTAATTCTTTTTCTAATGTTAAAATCTGTCTGCAGAGCGTAAGCTGTCGGTTCTTCAGGGCCTCGATGATCTGGACATCCAGGAGGATCAGAACGCCGTGTTTGTTTGTGAGATCTCTGTGGAGGACGTGCCGGGGGAATGGTACAAAAACGGTGAGCGGATACAACCCACCAGCAGCATCAAGATCCGCCAGGAAGGTAAGCTTGGATATAAATACATCTATACACTTTTGGTTTTTCTTGAAAGCATAACAGAGATTCAAAAAGTTGTATTTTTCCAATTTCAGGGACAAAACATTTTCTTCTCATGTGCAACGTGCGAGCAGAAGACTCTGGAGAGATCAAGTTTGTTGCCAGAAATGTTGAATCTGTTGCTTACCTGGATGTGGAAGGTAACTAAATTACAGAGTTTGGACAAAATCATGGAAGCACCAAGTTAAATGTTTATTTAATACCTTGACTTGGTGCTCCTTTGGCTGGAATACTGCCTCCATACAAGCTTTCAGCAGATAATAAAAGTGTCAACACCAGAAATGTTCAATTATCTAAAGATCTCATTTTTGTGGCAGAGAGTTCAGATGATCCTTGTTGGCGCTGAGATCTCTGTATCGGTTTTTAATGATTTAGCTGTAGGAGTCTGCTTATTATCAGCCTGGAAAATAACACCATCAGTGTTGAATAACAAAGATATCCATTAATAACTCATCCAGTGCACTAAATGTTGCAGCCATCCAAACCGTGCTTCTCGGCTGGGTTTCGGGTCAAATTCGTTCTTCAGATAAATTGTACCTTTGCAGCTTTGGGCAGCTTGTACAGTTGAGGTCAGCCAAGCAGAAACAGAAATTAAAAATGAAAGTACCGAACAGATGAAGCTCAGCATTCCCTGGAGAAAAGCGTTCAGCCCACCACGCTGCGTGCTGAACTTTGAAACAAAGATCTATTGTTGTCAAATGTGTTGTGGATTAGTCCCAGCTTCTACCACACCTCATTTAAGCTTAATATCTGAAACCCTGACTGAGTTATAGCCATTTTTGAGTTTGCTAATTATGAGCAGCTGTGGTGGCCATCTTGACTCAGGTTGAGTCTAACAGTTAATCAGTTTTAGGTGGGCTTTCAAAGATTATAGTCTGAGAGTGCCATCAAAGTCAGTACAGTGGTTTGTGAGATTTTTTTTAGGTAACAGCCTGAAAAATGGCACTCATACACACACAGAGACAGTTAGTTACTTAACTTTGTGTTATAATTTGGGATCAGGTGATGTTTTTAAAACCCACAGATCTTCTACATCTTCAGAATAAATTTTAATAATTTCTCTTAATTCCAAACTCCATTTGCTCCCCTTTCAGAGCTGCCGGTGAACATCGTCAAGCCTCTGCAGGATAAGACAGCCCTGGAGAAGAGCCGTGTCATCCTGGACTGCACGGTGTCCAACCCCAGGTGTAGCATCCGCTGGTACCAAGGCAGTAACGTCATCCTGCCCTCAGAGCGCTTCGAGATCTGCAGCGAGGGCTGCTACCGCAAACTGATCCTCCAGCAGGTGGCGTTGGAGGATGAGGGCATGTACAGCGTGCAGGTCGGAGAGTACAGCTGCTCAGCCAAACTGACAGTGGAGGGTAAGAAGATTTCAGATATTTCCACAGATCTGCAGTTTCAAACCAACTTGGTGTTTTGATTTATAATTTAAAAATTAATTTATTTGGACTGAAATAATAATTAGGGCTGCTTTATTTAAGCTTATTTTCATTTCTTTTATCTGAACATTTTTAAAGTAACATTTATCATTTATTTCTTTGTTGATTTATTCACCTAACTCTGATTTCTGAAACATTCAGAGTCAAAGGATGAACCCAGGCTTTTTTGTTTTACCAGAAGCTTATAAAGACAATTTGTTCCAGTTCTTTAGTTGACTCTAATTGTGTTGTTTAAGTTTTAAATCTGCTATCCTGACCTCCCTCCTGTTTTTGTGCCCTAACCAAGCCCAGTCCGTGTTGATGGTGCGGGAGCTACAGGACGTGGAGGTCGTGGCCCCTGACGACGCCTGCTTTGAATGTGAGGTCTCAGACCTGGTCCTCAGGTCCCCTGTGTGGAGTCTGAACGGGGACGCCCTGCAGTCGGGGCCTCAGGTTTGTCTGGAGAAGATGGGTACGGTCCACAGGCTGACCCTCAGGCAAACCGACCCGGACATGAGCGGGGTGGTGGAGTTCACGTCCGGGAATGCAAACAGTCGAGCCCAGCTTCGAGTAGTGAGTCAGCTGACAACAGGTTATTTTTTATTCCTTTCTGTTTCTTGTTATTTTTGTCTTTTTACTTTGAGGCACTTTATATTTTATAGATGGAATATGGATATATGCATTTAAAGAAATATTCTGACCAATTTAAAGTGGGCTTCTGTGGAAAAAGTGTGAAGAATTACCATTTTACTTGTTGTAGATGAATTTTTTGGAGAAACCGTTAACAGCTAGTCTAAATGTTGTTGCCGCTTTAAAACAGCTCAGATTTGAAAGATTAGAACAGTTCATGTAAAAACTATTTTACAAACCTGGACACTACTGCCAGTTTTACATTACACAGTTATTTTGGCAAAGAATATTGTAAAACTCCTGCAGGATGAACCAGAAGTGCTACAGCTAGCTGCTGCTGCTGCTCTTGTTTGTGCTATCAAGTCACCGTAAAATTCAGTTTAAATAACTTGGCCATGAAAACTGGCAGCAGTGTTTATGAAGCACATGTGTACAGAAAAAAAAAGAAGGCTGAATTCATTCTTTAACTACATTAAATAGTTTAAAATAATAATTTATCTGATTAAAATAATCAATGTAACGAATATATGTGAATCTAATAAAACTGGGCAGCGTCTAATTGCTGGAAAAGCATGTTTCTTACTTCCACTTGTGGTAATACTGACTTCAACCACTAGGTGTAGATAACAGTACAGTTTTAAACTTGCTCTTTGTGATTGTGACAAAATATCACAGTTATAAGATGTTACCAGAGGGAAAAGTGCATTCTTCAGTAGCAGAAAACATGCAGCAGTGATTTCTCTAAACTATCAGACATTGCTACATAAAGTGCCCAAATAAAACAGCTCTCAGACTTATTCTACGTGTCCTGCTGAAATGCCTGACTTGGCAGCACACGTGCAGCACATAGCACTAAATGCATGAAATGATTAAACCAACAGGGTGCCGCATTCTGTAAATAATCCAGGGTGTTTATAGTCCCACTCTGTCAGAGGGTATGTAGGTCACACAACCCGGAGGGCACAGCCACAGAACCCTCTGTGCAGGAGACGTCACTATTTTTAGTTTTAATATGTTGGCTTTAAACTAAACAGGAGTTGAGTTCAATCAGCTGACCCAGATAGTGAACCTGTCGTAATTTCACTTGCCTTTAAACTCAGACGGTTTGCAGCACAACTCATGTGGAGCTAAAAACAATAAACTATGGTTTAGTCTTGTGTTTTGTTTGAATTTAGGAGGAATCTTCTGCTCTGAATTAGAAACTAAAATTGAACATTTGATAAAGTACACAGCAAATAATTGTGCTCTTTCACTGCTTTGGGAAAATGCTAGTTAATTATAATTTTCTTAGCATTCAGACAAATATAATAAAACAGTTTACATAAGAAACACTACACATTATCACAAATACAGTTGCAAGTCAAATAAGACCTTAAATAAAATTTAAAAATCATATGAATCTTGTTTTTTACATTAAGATGTATATATTAACTGTCAATATAAGGAACAGATTATTATTATGTTCAATCACATCTTCTAAGTTTACAGTTTGTAATTAAATGATTGTATAAAAAGACTTATTAACATTATTTACATAGCAAAACAAATAAAAGTCATCGCAGGGCACTGTACTAAAACATACATTATAAATCCCATTATTATCACAAATGATGTCAGTAGTAAATGATAATTTGATGATTTGATGAATTACTTGGCAGTGACTTTGTTGGATGTACAAAAAAGACTGAAACTTGGTTATTAAAGATAAAAGAAGCAGAACACTAGGAGCAAAACGCCAGCTAAAAGCTACAAGTACAATGCGTATGAACAAATTAAAGACACATAGATAAAGATAAATACTTTAAAAAGTGTAAGAGTTACAAAAACCAAAAGTTATAGCACTTTATTTCCTGAATGAGCCGGACGTTCTGATATACGAACGGCTAAAATAGTACAAAGTATGGAGAAGGAGTTAACGGATAATAAATAAATTTTAATGGAAAAAAATAATACTGTTGATGCTGAATCAGAAATCACACAATAAGCTGTTTATCAATGAGTTCAAGTCAGGAAGAAATTCATTGCAAAAATAAAAATGTGGAACTTGTTTTTATTTGCTTTTTTTCATGAGCTTGTATTTATTCTTTTTTTTTTTTTTAATTAACCTCATTAAACCATCCACCCTTCAGTTTAATTTTCTCTGCTTATCTTCACAGGTAATACCTGAAGGGAGGCCCTAATCTGCCGTTTCCTGACTGACAGGAATTATTATTCTGATGCTTTGGAGATGTAGCTCTGACATTATTAATTTCTTTAAATAGTGTCTGTAAAGTGGTTTAAACATGGTTGGGGCAGTTTGTCATGCAGTGAATGTAATTGTTTCATAACTGGCCTTGTTTTATATGTTACTGACGCATGTTTATGAAAAGGTTCTGTTCTTCTTACAGAAACTGCAGCTTCAGTGTAAATAATGCCCCGAGTTAAAGTGTTGATTTGACTGTAACCGGGTTAGAGAAGCTTATTCTAAAAGGTGTATATTTGTGTTAATAAACAAATGATTAAGGTCCTGTAAGAATAAGTCAATGATCAAGTTCACTTAGTTCATTATAAGGAGTTTTACAGTTTGACTAAAATTTTTATATTTGTAAAAATCAATTTACAATTATAGGAAAATTCCAAGTTTTTTTGTTTTTTTTCTTGGAGGTGGTGTTTATTTGGAGTAGGTAGCAGTAGTGTGTATCTTACCTGCAGCAGACAGCAGTCAGAGTGATGTCAGTTTGGAGAATCTTGCAGAAGAGTCAAGTTAACAGCAGCTTCACAACTTAAACTGAAAGGTTTTATTCAAAACTTTCCTTGCAGTTTAAATAAATCTCTACTGTTTCTATATCTCATCAGTTTGACATAAAACTGTTGTTTCATTGCCTCTTTTTTCCACAAATGCACAATATTTGTGTTGCTTTGCTAATTGTGTGCACCGTTGCTGCTAATTTCTAGAAATTATTCCATCTCTCTCAAACCAACAGCCGTTTCTCTGTATAACGTGGCTCATACACACATTTCCAGAAAAAAGGCTTCTGTCTTTACTTTTATGGTCACCTGATTTCACTGTCTGCAGTTGTTTGTTTGAATTAGACTCAAGCACACGTGTGCACTTTGCTACAGATTTGCAGGGACTTGATTTCCACCAGTTTAATCCCTAAATAACACATACAGACAATAATATTAAGTAATTAGAGAAGAGAATGTGCTTCTTGTCCTGGGAAGATGAAAAGACAAGAATCTGTCGTTAAGGCCCCTTTACTCAGTATGATGTTCCTGCTAAGCTCTTCATAACTTACGTAATTTATTCGAACCTGGAATATGAACCTGCTATTTTATGTGTTCACAAAATGCTATCCCATGCCCTCATTATGCTCTAAACACCCATCCTGGCATGACTCTCTTGGACCATGTCAGGATGCAGCTAAGAAGATCCCAGCATGCTAGCTCAATGCTAACGCCAAGCGTATCATATCTGCACGAGGTTGGTACAATCATGGTTAGACCTCGGCATAAGGCCAGTGTGACCGGTCCTTTTCCAGGTGTTTATTGATCGAGCCACGTCAGCCTGCACATCGTTAACGTAGCAACACAAACATTGTTCAATTAAAGAAAAAATAAATTAACATAAACAAGCATTTTATGGAAACGTGAAATTTTGAAAGGTTTTGTTTTAGATGTCAGAAATTTGTTCTTCTCTGTAGATGTTAGCTTGCCCCCTCTCTGTTTCTCCAAACTGAAAGCTGCTGTCTGATTCAGGTAAGATACTGACTGGGCATATATATTCTACACAACCCCACTCAAAAACAATGAATTGTTCCTTTAACCACTCATGGGATGTTTTCTGACTGTTTACATGTTGAATGTAGCTGTGGTGTTAGACAAGAGAATTATCAAGTTCAAATTTAAAGATTTTTTTTTTCTAAATAATTTTGTTTTTTAAAGAATCTCAGAACCAGAAACGACTTATAAATTCTCTACAAATGCAACAAACCTTGACTTGTTCTTTGTGTAGATTTCCTGTAGGCCAGGAGAATGGTGTTTATGTGGCTGTTCCATAACAAATACAATATTTGTCCTTCTATCAAAGATTCATTAAATATAATTAAAGTCTGCCATCCTTTAGTCGCTGTATAAAGACAGGGAGAGGTGGGGTGGTGGGGGCTTCTGTTGTTTGTTTTGATGAAAAATTGCAGCAAGGGGCTTGTAATGTAAATACATTGGGCCAAAAATTAGATGATTGAGCTCAGCAGTAAATTGAAATATACTTGAGCGCCCTGAATACTAATCAGGGCATTGATTAAATAAAGTGTTTTGTTGAAAAAGTCCTTGGTTTGCTGTTTTCTGTCAGGTTGGGTGGAGACTGAAGTGAACCCAAGCTGTAGACTCATGTTGAAGTTCAAGGAAAAGTAATTTATTTTAAATTAAAGAAACTAGACCCAAACGTGAAGCGAAACTCGAGGGACAAAACATGAAGGGAACCAAACAGAGCATGAAACAACAACAAAGCAGTCAGAACAGGAGATGACGAGGTTTTAAAGACAGACATTAATCAGGAGAAGTGGGCACAGGTGAGTGATTACAACCTGGATCAGGTGAGGATGGGCATGGCAGGAAAACAAGAGATAAACTGAGGAGACATGAATAATGACAGGATTACAAAGACACAAGGAGCGAAAACAAAACAAGACAAACAATTTACAAAATAAAAGAAACAATAAACCAGAACTGAAACATGAACCAAAAACATAAAAACATGACCTCAAATCCTGACATTTTCTTATTTATTTGTTTCTTTTTGCAAGCTTTTCTATGCTGTAAAGTCCAGCACTGAAGTAAATTGTGCACTGTTTAAATAAAACTTGCTTTATTTATGCAGGGATTTTTTATTTTTCTAACCTTTTTTTCTCCTCTATCCCATATTTCTCAACAGAATTTTGCTCTTATTTGATCCAGTGACTTTATGGAAGTGACAGCATTAATGTTTTTTTTAAAAAAGTTTAATCATCTTTCAAAACATGATATGCTTTTTCACAAATTGAATAACATTTTTTTTGTTAAACTAAAACCACCAATCTCATATACACAAACACACACACACACACACACACACACACACACACACACACACATCAGGAACAACTTTAAAGCTGAATATACAGATAAATAATGCATTACACTCATTTCCAATAAAATTTCACATGAAACAGCTTAAATTCAAGTTTAACAATGAGAGGCATAAATGTGTGCATTAAATCCAAATATATCTAAGACGTTGTTGGAGATTAAAGCCTCCAGCTTTGTGCATTAAACAGAACAATCCACTGTGTCGGCCAAAACAGCGATAAGAATAAAGCAGAAAAACATAAAAATTAAAACATATTTAAAAACATTAATCAAAATGATTGCATTAAATCTTGATATACTGTATTACCAACATATGGATTTGTTTCTGTGTAAAACAGATCCATATTTTACCTGTAGAATTATCATTTTTAGTGGTGTATATTACTAATATACACCACTAATATGATATTAGTACTTTAAACTATAAATGATGGATGAAAGCATCCCTGACCAGCCAAAACCTAACGCCTTAAAGTATAACATTATTTAAAGCTGTTCGAACTGTTTATACAACAACAAAAATAACACTGAAAATCAAAAGATGCATTGAAATGAACAACATATTCAGTTCTAAAATGTACATTAAATGTCCAGAGTTATTTGTGAGTAAGTTTGGGGAATTAAAGATAAATTATTTTCTGTGTGAACATGTTAATATTGCGGTGCAAATGCTACATTATACTGACATTAAAATGACTGATGGTGGTTCATTTATTGCAGACTATTTGTAGAGCAACTGTTCACACAATCTAGCTTTGCGGCACACTTACAAAGGTCAGAGCTGTCACATAATGACAACAACACACTGTCTGCACTGCAAAGGGTATCTTGAGAGGCCTTGTAATCTCATGTTAAGTCTCTGTTTCACATACCAAAAATAATGGAGGGATTTATCCAACATGCTGTAAGTGTGTGAGATATTTTTTGTCCTTTTCATTTCTTTTTTCTTTTTTTAAAGCATGGTCCTTGTAGTGGGAAGCACTGTGGAGCCTGTGGCTCACCAGCCTCCGTGGCCCCATGACGACAAAAATCCTGCTCCTGTTAACTTGAAGTCCTTTCCATCTTGAGAATATCATAGATGTTGTCCTCTTTGCTAAGTCTCTCAAAGAAAGGGATAAGATCGAGGAGCTCCGTGTCTGACATGTCATCAAACCAGGAAACTACAGGAACCTGCAGGTTCAAAACAACCAGAGCACAGAGTGAGAAATCTGACTCACAATACCATTTCAATGTGACCTATTGCAAAGAAATGGCTATAAAAACTTACTGCGTTTTCTGGGTGGAAGATGTATGAGGCCGGGGAGTTGTCTATGATGATAACCTTGCTGAGGTCTCTTCCTAAACGGCTCAGATCTTTAACGTAGTTCCCTTTGTGGAAGACACATGCCTCTCGGAAAAGTCGGCTCTGGAAGGCCCCACATTTATCCAACAGGTCTGACACAGGATCTGCGTACTGCAGTGAGAGGAAATAAAAAGTTGTTATGTTTTTGACAAGCTTGCCACTAAAATGTGTCAGCACAGAAAAAAAAATGAGCTCAGGGCATGTTTTTTAAAACAACAACAGGGTGGCACTGTGGTGCAGTGGTTAGAGCTGCCGCCTCACAGCAAGAAGGTCACAGGTTTGTGTGTGGAGTTTGCATGTTCTCCCTCCGCATACGTGGGCTTTCTCTGGGTACTCCGGTTTCCTCCCACTGACCAAAAACATGCAGGTGAGGTTAATTGGTAACTCTCGTTGTGGGTTAGAGTTATAGGTTGTTTGTCTCGTTTGTCTCCATGTGGCCCTGTGATGGACTTGGGACATGTCCAGTTTGTCCCCTGCTTGTCACCCAATGACCGTTGGACATAGGCACCAGCTCCCCCATGGCCAGGAAATAAAAAGCATTTAAACCAAAATGGATGGATGGATAAATGTTTGTGATTACCAATAATGACTGGGCAGAGGCTCCACACTGTTTAGCTAAATGTTAGATGGTAAAATCTACTAGCTCGGTATTGTAAATTTATTTTTAGAAAAAAGGCCACCCATAAATCCCATAAAAAATAGGCAAAGTCTTCTCTAACCCTAAGATATTCCCTCAATTTTGCATTTGCAAACTAGTCACAGCCCAGTGAGATACTACTTTAACCATTGTGGACCTATCATGAGTTCAGGAGAACCCACTGTGATCTTAATAGGTGCCTAAAAACCTCAACAAAACCCTGGTGAGAACATTCAAAGTTGGAGTTTTTTTTATGTTTAAGTGAGGCTAAGTGTGAGAGTGACCTGTTTTAAAACAGAAAGTGTCACACTGAACTTAGATTATAATTGTCAAACTAATATTTTGGGGCTGAAAACAAACCTTGGACAAGCTGGCAGTGAACAAAACGCACTCAAACAATTCCCCCATCCTCTTGAGAAATTCATCAACGTGGGGCCTCTTTAGTACGTACACCTGGATTCAGACACAAAAAGCATAGCAGTGTCAGAAACAATATATGATAAAATAAATACTAAGGCAACTTTAGGTTTGTGGTTTGACAAATCTCATTTACACACATTTACCAGACTCAATAATGTACATGAAGGTTGTGTCACTGAAAGAATTTGTTAAAAAAGGCTTTTTTCTTTTGCTTTTTAATTTAATTCTTTATATCTAGTTGCTGGCAGCCTTGTTTCTGAACCAAGTCATCCAGTAAAGGCTTTCCCCACTTTTACAAGCCGATCCTGGATTACTTGAAACAGACGCAGGCCGTTTTTTTTTTTTGTT
Source organism: Kryptolebias marmoratus (assembly GCF_001649575.2). Taxonomy (NCBI): domain Eukaryota; kingdom Metazoa; phylum Chordata; class Actinopteri; order Cyprinodontiformes; family Rivulidae; genus Kryptolebias; species Kryptolebias marmoratus. The sequence continues at coordinate 3,883,784 of NC_051435.1, read as the reverse complement.
TTTTTACACTAAAGCTCCTCTGTCTTCTGGAAGACCAAACACAACAGACTGCAGTTTGAGTTTAAAGCCTGCAGGGAAACGCTGGCTGCCACTGAGCACCAACTGAGCCGGGTATAATATGAGATACAGGTTGAGATTGATGGCCAGTATTTCTGAGAAGCCTGCCAGGCTCTCCTTATTCTGTCAGGACACTGAAATAGGCACCTGCTGCTTGGAGCCATCAACAGAGAGGACTACAGCTCTGTCAGGCTGATGGAACAAGAATTTTTACTCGTGTATTTTTTATATTGGAGAATTTATAGAGTTCATAAAGAACATACTGTACAATCCTGATAAAGCCAGGTGTTAAATATCACAGATTTAGCTTTTTGAATAATAATTTGGACAATGATGGAGGATGCAAACAAAATGGGCTCAGTAAAAAAGAAAAAACTGCTTTTTTTCTGTCATTTTAAATATTCTAAGCCTAAAATACTTGTAGAAAGTCTGACAAATTTTGATGATTCTTTAGAGTTAAAGAAGTGCTCCAGGAAATGATAATTTATAAAAAAAATCAAGTACCTACCTGGTGAAGTATTCCTTCAATTTCAACTGGAATGATAAAATCTGCATTGTTCAGTGGCTGTGGGGAAAAAACAGTAAACAGTTAAAAAAAAGGTAGAAACATTGTTTTAAATGTTGTTTCTAATAAAAACAAAAAAATCTCTTCTCAACAAATGAAAAAGTTGAATGTAATGAAAATAAATATACATTAGTTCAACCTGTTTTAAAACATTATAAGGAATAGAATGGGATTCTAGTTACTGAATCATTAAAACATTATTTAACACATTGGTTTTGTCGTATTCACATGCTGTTTAATGCAATGCTACGAGGTAATGCAAGAAATAATTATTTTACTAGCCAAAATAAAATGAGTTTCTAATTAAGTGTCATGTTGCTTGTTGCTTTAGGTAAAGTTCTGCATCAGCAGCTTTAAAATATATCAGCCTAAAGCAAACCCCAGCTCAAACTCAAACTCAACATTTTTCAGCACTGCCACATAAAATTCATTTAAATTATGATTACAGCTAAGGTCTTTTGTGTTTTTACCAAGGTATTAAATGGGCATAAAAAGTCATGTTTCCGTTGTATTATGTTGTTATTTTGTAGTGTTATGTTATTATAATAATCCTTTTATTTTAAATCCACTAAAATACATAAATTCAGCACAGATTTACCTCTCTAATTTTATTTTTTGAACTTTATCACTAAACACAAAAAAAGTCAGTATCTTTTGGACCAACTCCAATGCATTGGACAAAAGTCATCGAATAATGCATCTATTAATATAAACAGATCTGAATGTCCATCCATCATTCCTCCTATCTGTGATTGGGTTACAAAGACAACAAGTTCAGGGGGGAAACTCAAACATACTACTCCCCAGCGACACTATCCAGGACCTCCTGGGGGTTCCTAAGGCAATTCTCAGCCAAAGAGGATATATAATTTCTACAGTGAGTTCTGGTTCTGCCCTGAGGTCTCCTCCCAGCGGGACGTGCCTGGAAAACCTCCAGAGGGAGGCAGCCAAGAAGAATCCCAATCAAACAGCTGAACCACGTCACCTCAGATGAGGAGGGACAGCAGCTCTACTCCAAGCTTCCCCGGGATGATGGAGCTCCTCACTTTATCTCTAAGGCTGAGTGGAGGAAGCTCATTTCATTCTCTTCTGCCCGGGATCTTATTCTTCTGGTCAATATCCACTTCTCATGATCATTAGTGACAGTTGGAACATCGATGGACCAGTAAATTGCAAGCTTTACTATTTGGCTGAGCTCCTTCTTTATTACGGCCTGAGCAACACCCTCATTACTGCCCTGATCCATCTATCCATGTCCCGCTCCATCCTACACTCAGGAACAACAGCCTGAGATGATTGAGCTTCTGGAGACAAAGACTCGATACCAGTCCAACCTCTGACTCCCATCCCAGCTGCTTCACCTCAGTGCACACTGAAGGCCATGAAAAGATACGTGAAGTCTTTTAAAAGTCAACTAAACTGAAATAAATGAACAAGAGCATGCAGTCAACTGAAACTACAAAAACAAAAACCCATCTGACAGGGACTGCCTATACTGAGGTCAAATAATGATCGAAGAATTCAAATCATGTGATCAGCAGAAACAGGAAATGAACTTAACTCAAACGCACAAGGGGAAAACAGTGATGTTCAAGAACGAAATAATAAAGCATGAACACAAGAACCAAAATCAAAACAAAAGACAAAGTGTATAGACTGATAAATCCACTGGTGGATCGGTGTTCGCCTTCAACCTCTCTAGCAGCGAGGCGTGAACATCTGTCATGTCTTGCTGATCAAAATAGCCGCATGAGCTTGGTAATAATTTGGAAAACCATTGTCACTCAACACAGTCCACCACTGCATTCATAAATGTGGTGTGAAACTTTATTACGGAAGGTGGAAGCTGTATATCAACCCTGTGCTGAACTGCTGAAGCCTTCTTCGGGCACACGCTTGGCTCAAATGGACAGAGCGAATGAAGACATGCTCTGTGGTCCGACTGGTCCACATTACAGCTGCCTTGGGGGAGATTTTTCCTCCATTTGGACTCAATCACCAAGAATACCAGATTGTTTTTAAAAAAATGTCCAGAGCCCATCTGCTTCACTGGCTTTCACCTATAACCAGCTCCTAATCTGAGTTACCCAATGCTATTCTTAGTTTATTTGGGAAAGCAGTAATTAGTTTTGTTTATCTCATAGAAGCTGTCCTTCTTTACACACAGCTAATGACAGTATCCAGTGATGTGCTGCAGGATGGTCGAATGAACACAACCAGCACAATCATGACATTTTATTCCATTTTCTGCAAAATAATTTATATTTTGAAATTAAATCAAAATATATTCATTTGTCTTTAAATTATAGCATTTAGTAATCTTTTTCTTTATTAACATTAGACTGAAATCATTACATTTTGGACCATTTTCATAATAATCTATATTATTTGGCAGTTCTATTTTATCTCCTTTTATTTTAGTTTTAGTTCACTTTCAGTTCATGAGACCGGCAGCTTTCCTGTCTTTTACTACTTGTTTTAAATTGTAAATAAAGAAGTCCAGGGTGGTATGCACTGTAACACATAACAATGTGCATCCACCTCGTTCAGATTAGCTTTAAGCATTTCCTCTCCAGTTCACGTCCAACCAACTCTTAATGGCAGCTGCAGTAATGAGTGATAAAAAGAGTTTCAGTTTCTGTGGTATATTAGAGATGAAGTTAACAAAGTTTGATCTTGTTTACACATGTCTTATATCAATATCCAGTAACATCTTCTAGAGACGGTCTGAGACCTGAGAAGGACTACACAGCATGTGGCATTCATTACATAATTAGTCATGAAACAGGAGCCTTGTCTTTTGGTGATGATATCATCATCCACTCAATGCTACTGTAAAAGGAATCAAACTGAATAAAATATATCCAGGTTCTTACAGAAAGAACCGTAAAATGAGTGTGTTAAAAACATATCACCATTATTATTATGGCATTTATTTCAGAATGCATTAGTAGTTGTTAATTATCAGTCACTTTTCTCTGTTCAGAATTAAATTTTATGTATTTGATGAATTCATGGCACAAGCAAAAGTTTTCTTTGCAACTCAGGAAAGAAGAATTGTTTATCATCAAGCTAATTGGTTAAAAATCACACTGATAAAACTATTGGGAACATGTTTTGTGGACAAAAACAGAACATTTCACTTTGAATCTTATTTGTCAAAATCGGAGGGAAAAAAGGCTCCAAGTTCCATCACAAGAGCTTTTGTCAGTGGTAGCATCATGGTGTGGGCCAGAGCAGGTCGCAATCAATTATGGAAAAGAGGAATTCTGAAATACACAAGTTGATTCTACAGAATCTTGAATATTGGGAGAGCTGTCTGTGAACTGAATATAAAAGGAATAAGCTCATGAAACATAAAGTAACATCTCAGAGTTTCATGTGAGCCAGTTTGAGCTTCACTGTAGTGAGGAAGATATCACACTGATGTAATTTCACTTTCAAATAAATAAATGACCAAAACACATTTGTGCATAATATTCTATATTATACACATAATATGAATTCCTGAATGCTATGAGTCTGACTTTTATCACTTTTGGTGTTCAGTTTGGAAAATGCCCGTTTTTCTTTTCTTTGAACTTGTAAAAAAAACCTTAAAATAAAGAACAAGTTATGGTTTTAGGATGGATTAGAAGTGGGATCGTTTCTGGTCTTAGAGGCAGAATTTTTTGGATGTAAGATTTGCTTATTGTTTGTTTTCTTTTGAGTGATAAATGTCCATATTTTTCCTCAAAACTGTTGATCTAAATAATAATTTAGATATTCAACATATACTGACAACATGGACAGTATTACTAAAGTAGCATCTTTGGAAAAAAATCTTTTCTGTTAAGTGCATCCTTATTTTATGTCCTATTACTACTATAAACACTGATCATTACAAGTACAAGTCAGCTTACCTTAAATGAACTATGAACTAGAGTTTCATCCAAATCTATGACGACGCAGATCTTCCCTGGATCGTCTGATGTCACTTCTGACAGTAATGGTTTCACTGGAACCTGAAGACAAACAGAAAGTTAAGACCCAACGCGCTAACAATGGTAAATAGCTTTTTAATCTACTAGAAGATGAGAAATGGTAATAAATAAATGACTAGCACTCCTAGAAGGAATGCACGTTGCCTGACGGTTATTGTGACAGTTTAACACAAAGAATCTCTTATGCTGAGAAGTTTTGGTCAAATCTAGAAAACTGTTTTCTCCCTCAAAATATCAAAATGTATGTGTTGGGTATGACTGTCAGCTGCTACTGCATCAAGCTTTGGATCAATCTCAGTTAAACCGACCAAGGTTTACGCATTTTTATGTTGACTAAAATCTCTTAAATTTGGTCACCTCCTAAAGTTAATAATTTGTTCATGTGCATTCAGTGATTAATCCTGAAATTTTCATGAACATCTATCGAGTGGTTCATTAAATATTTTGCAAACAGTCAGACTTAGTTGACTCAAATAGTAAATGGCAAACTTTAAAAAACAGATTTTGCCCATCAGTTAACACTGAGTATGTGTTGGGAGTGATTTTTTGCTACTAACATACCACATCTTACCTCAGTATCTGTAAAAATGAGTTATAGCTATTTTTTGAGTTTGCTAAGGTTAATTAGCTGTGGTGACCATTTTGAATTGCGTTCACTCCAAAATTTAAACAGTTGTAGATCTGTATTCAGTGATTACGTTCTGAGAGTTTCAATAAAATTTGTCTGTTCTTCAAGAGATATTTTGCTAAAAGAAAGACACAGACAGACAAAAACATTATTGCCTGCCGTTCTGCTTTTGGCAACGGACAATAATGAAGGCTAATTAAAGTATAACATTAACACTGACAGAAAACACCAGCTCAGTGTGCTAAGAGAGAGTGCTTCAGGTCCCACATGAGAATGACTGTGTTGTGTTGTTTCTCTGAGTGGTTACAAGAAACCCTGGATCCTACAGCTGCTGCCATGTTGATGGAGCATGTAAGTATCACTGCATCGTGTCTCCTCCTTCAACAAGTACTCAGTGATCAGGGCTTGTTAATGTGATTCAGTTTCTAAAAACAAGCTGGAATGACCCAGCAGGCTGCCTGTGACACTAATGCATGTGTTGGACTGAGCTGCCTCGCGAACATAATAACAGGGCCAGGCACAGATCCTACAATTGTTCCCTCCCATGTAAAAAAAACCCAGAATGAGCAGCTTTAGCTTGAACCAGGATTTAGTGTTAAAGCTCATGTATTTGCTGTTATGGCGCAGAGGCATAAAATACCTGTTGTGTCGGTGGAATGCAGTACTCGCATTCGCAGAGCTCAATGGATTCATCGTCACTCTGCTCCTCGTCTGAATCCCTGGTTTCTGTGGCTTCATTAGCAAGCTTTGAGACAATGCTGTGAATGATATCAGGAGGGGGGCTTATTTCTGATGAAATTTCATCAAGCTCACACTTATTGTCACATTGTTCATTGGGTGTATTTTCCACAAGAGTAATTCCACATTTGACTGATTTGCTCCCTTCCGAGCAGACCTCCATATCCTGTAACTCAGTCTCTCTCAGAGACGAAGAAGCATCCTTATTCTCATTCTGAGATGTATCCTCATCAAATGTTTCACCACTTTTTTGTTTATTTGAATGCCCATCCCATATAAATCCTTTTAAGGCTTGTTTCCCAGACGACTGAATGCTTTTGATCTGATATTTGTAGTAATCCTCAACATCTGACTCAGAAAACTCTCCACTTTTCTCCTGATCTAAGAATGCCCAATAAGGGTCCATTTCAGAACATGCAAGAAAATCATTCTGTCTTGGATTGGGCTCATCTGTCTCATCTTCTTTAAGATCGGCACTCATTTCTGTATCATCTGAAAGAACAGCATCGCCAGTGAAATCACAGTTCTTACTAGCAGAGGCTTCATCCTCATAAGCATCACCTTCGACTGAGATTTCTTGGGCGCATGGTGCAAACATATTCTCCTCATTACCAGAGCACAAGCACTCCTCTGGTTCTTTGTCTTGACCTTCAGAAATGGGGCCTTCAAACACAAAAGCTTCACCATCAACACAGTCTTCATCATCCTCTGCCTCCTCACTGTTCTCTGTGTACAACAGCTCAGATTCTTTTTCTTCAGCATCATCTTTTGTTGAGCTTGATTCTGATCTTATGGTACAGTCATCAGACTGATTCTCTGAATTATGAGACCCATCTCTCTGGCTTGAGTCTTCCTCATCTGTGTCAAAAGTTAAATCTTCAGAACGTGCATCATCATCATCTACATTTAATTCAGATGCATCTTCAGATTGTACAATGTTATCATGTATCTTGATTTCAGCTTCAGCTTCGTGACACTCATCATTGCCGTGTGTGCTAATTTCTTCTTTTATGTCTTCCAGTTTATATACAGTTTTGTCACTACACCTCTGGACCTCCTCCTCAGGATGAAGACGGTCATGAATGTCTCCCCCATCGAAGCAGGAGATGTAATGTCTTTTTTGAGTAAACATGTGTCCGTAACTGTCTGGAGTGTCAAACAAATCAAAGAAATCCTCAATAACACTGACAGTTAGTGTTGTCTTTTGTTCATCATCACTTCTGTTAGAATGTTTTTCTTCGTTGTTCTCTTCGAGAGATTCCCACTGCATTGGCTCATCACTTGAATCTTCCTGAGCTCCTTTGTCAGATTCCTCTGAATCAAAGCAGGGGTCAGAAGGAAAACTGTCATCAGGACACGTCTCAAAGGATTTGGTTTCCACAGAAGAGCCTTCTGAGAAATCATCTTCCTCAGGGCAGAACTCTACACTGTCTCCAGAGTGGCATTGTTGTGTTGGCTCATAATCAAAATCATCATTTCCAGAAAACTCCTCAGCATCTGTGGATGCGTCTGTTTCAGAAGTTTGCTCCGAGATTTCTTCTTCTGTGTGGAAATGCAGCTCTCCAACATCACTTTCGTAGGGGACATCAGTGAAATCAGCTGTGTCTTCTTCATCACTGAACTCCCCTTTGTTTTGTTCGTCTTCATAGATCTCATCTTCCTCATCACCATCATCATCTGTGTATTCCGTTTGAGTCTGACTTTCATCACATTCACAGAGTTCGGCAGCATAGTTCAGTGAATCCACTGAATCAGAGATGCTCTGTGTTAAACCTTGCTCCGAGTCTTCTGTTGACCCGTCCTGCTCCGAGTCAAAGAAGTCGCACTCTTGATCTGAGAGCTCATATTGTTGCAGTAACTCCAGCTGATCTGCGCATTCAGGTATAAAAATAGACATTCCTGACTGCTCCAAACTGCCACAGTTTGCCTCCAATTCATCCGGCTCAAACTCCGAAGACTCTGAGTGTTGATCAGAAGGTTCACATTGCGGAAATAATAGCAGGTGCTCTGGACCGTGTTCACAGCAATGACTGCTTTCGGAGGCTAAGCTAAGATTAACACGGTGCTCAGAGGACTTGGAAGGTTTAAAACACTCACAGTGCAGAGTACATTCGTCAAATAGTTGGCTTAATCCTGCAGTGTCATCATCGAGGGTTTGATCTGATTCAATAAATCCATTAGTTGTAGAGTATTTCTTGAAACTCTCAGGGTGTCCATTGCAGTGTGTGCAGGATTCAGACTCCTCTGTGTTCAAGTTATCATGCTCTAGACACAGAAAAGGAGGGTCCATTTCTCTGTCGACGCTCTGCTCAGTGTATTCCACAAGGACCTTTATGCTCAGTTCAGTGTTTGCCTTTGAAGGACTGCTCAGACCTGCAGCTTCTGTTACTTTAGGGACGGCACATTTTTCAGTAAGAAGGGCTTCGGTAGACAGCTCCCCCTCTCCAGAGACTTTCCCTTGCTCGGAGTTTTCCAGATACATTGCAGAATTACTTCAGTCTGGACAATGACTCCTGAAAATCTTTACTCCGTGCATCAGTTCACACAGGGTCCAACTGGCAGGTAACTGTACAGCCCATCAGGAGAGAAAATTCAGAGAGCTGAGATCGTGACCCGCTGGAGAGAGTAACAGCAACAGGAGCAGCATGCACATTGGCGTGACAGGTTGTCACAACCAAAACTGAGACTAGCACTTGACTCGACCCTCCCTTTGCTAGACACCAAGCAATTTATTTTGGGGGCTTGGAAAGACGTGACAAATAACTTCTGGAATATCAAATCTCTATAAAAGGCTGAACTAAGGCATAAATCTGAAACTGACACCTGAGAACATCTCAAGCACTTGATCTTCAAACCATAACTGCTAGTAGGCATGTTGTTTTCTCAGAGAACACTCAGTTTAACCAGAAAGAGCATTGTCAATAATCCAAAACTACTGTGTAGGTGATAAATCAGTGGTTTTACAAGCACTCAGACTTGTGTCTAATATTCTGTTTAGCATCTGCCTTGCATTGGAGATGTTCTCACATGTTTTCAGTGTATTTCTAAATTTATAAAGGGCCACAACTTTAATGTATCTTCTGTAATTTCTTTGACTTGATGCTACATCTACAGTAGCTGTTCTTAGATGTCAGTGCAGCAGTCTCCAGGTCAAATATGCGCCCCTGAAGCATTTGTACCATTTCCGTCCTTCTGGTAGCTCCTTGATTGATGTCTGAACATGGAGTACTTTTCAGCACGGCCATACGTTACAGTCCAGCAGAGACGCTTCATGTGTTTCATGCATCAAACGACTGACGATCATGCTGACCACATGCTGCTCAGAAAAAGCAGGGAGGGGGTAAAAGAAAACCAATATCACACGAAAACTGAAAGATGAACCTACTTTTGACAAAGACCCTTTTCTTCTACCAAGAGGGGGTGGCGTTATTTTTGACCTAAGGAGTCTCTGAGTCTACAACTGAGACAGCAAGAGAGCCTGTGAAGAACCTTTCTGTTGTAAAGTATCTTTAAATCAAAATCTTTAACAAATTCTATAAAAACAGGCAAACAAAAAGCAGATACAATTTATCATACTATCTGATTTGTGTGGTACTGTAATTGTATTCCATCTGTGATCCTCCTTGATATTTACTTTCATTTTGACCACCAGAAAAAGCCTAAAAGATATCGTTTCGCAAAGTACTGGTGTACATTTCAGTTCATATATAGCCTGGTGACAACAGGCTGATTAATGGGTAGATTTTTTTTAAGAATTAGCTTAAGCAACTAAGTTTATGCCTTTAAAGAAAACATGGCACACACAGAAAGCAAACACAGAAAGTAATAATTTTACTAAGTTACAATTTTAATTATGGAACAATCAAGACATTTTTTGAACATATTCGTCATAGCTACCCATACAAAACAAACTGTTCTTTTAAAAAACCCTTAAATGAGATTAGACAAGAATGTTTTACATGGTGAATCATAGAATTTTCATTACAACTTTTCACCACATGAAAGCTGAAAATAAAATGAAAGGTGAAAATACAAACATAAACCGTAGGTTACTACTTTATGGTTTTGCAACAAGCACCTTTAAACTCACGTTCTATAAAATTAAATTGGTCAAAGAACTTTCTATAACAGGTGAGACATTGATTGTTCACAACCTTTCTACAAAACCCCACTAACACCAAAGATAGGTTAAAAAAAAGGTAATATGTATATCTGAATTAACGTGTTTTAAAACCTTGTTTCTTCAGATTTCAAAAGCCACAACTACCAAAGTATCACTGAAAAACTCCACCTGCTATAGTTGCAGATATGCGATCTGTCTAATGTGACACATGGAATTTATTGCCTACTACATTACATTTTGTACCATGTTTGCCAACATCTCAAACACAAGTAGAAACAGCTACTGGCACACACCAGAAAACATCCCATCAGCTGGTGTCCAGGTGATGAAAGCCAGTGTTTACAAAAAAGAAAAAACTCTGACAAATTAGGTGGCCCTTGATGGCCAGTCAGAGCTGTCAGCTGAGGCATTAGCGTGGCGCTCAGACTGGGCTAAATGTGTTTCATCAGGGCGAGCTCCACAGTGCATCTCAATCTTGTCCGCCTGTTTTGGATGTAAATGTGTGAAGAGTGTGAGAGTGATTGTCTACCTTGTTGAGCGAACAAGAAATGCTCATTTTCATGTGAATATTAATGAAGGTGTAAAAACTTAAACACAAGGTTCATGCCATACTTTTCAGCTGGATGTTTGTTTCTGGTTCTAAATGTCCATAAATAAACAAACAAAACTATCATCCCACTGAACTTTATTAATCTCTATATAAGGTCTAATATTAGTCTGACCTACTTTCAGGTCATATTCCCCATGGCTTTGTCCTGTTGACTGCTTCTTTCAGCTCTGGATTAAAGTGGCCTGCAACAATAAAGAGCTGTCCTGTTGGACAGGACATGCTTATTAGGACATAACTGTCCCTGTTCTGGCATGAACGCTTTTTGTGCATCTTGCGTGTGAAGGAACCGGACAGGTGAAGCTTGTAACTCGTTAGAAAACATCACGATGCCCGGCGCAATGCTTCATCTCATATAACACATCAGAGTGCTTAAAATAGCCTGCCTGAGGAGCTCTGCAAGAGGTTAATGATCAGATTCTATATTACATATGTGTCCCGCAGCTTACTGCTACTGAGCCATAAAAAGTTACAAACAAAATCTAAAGCAGAGAAATACTAAATTAAACTCCTGACATGATCTGAATCATCATGTGACTCAGAAACTTCCTGTAGAGATCGTTCAGACAGAATGTCTTGTTGTAGATGGCTCTTTGAACACCCTCACGTTGGAGAAACACAGTTTAACTCTAACTTGACTGATGAGCTAAGGGCTAGTTTCAGCAATGCCAAGACCAACATGGATTGCTGCCATCAGTTTTGCATTACACAGTTGTTCTGCATACAAACTGCATAATGTCAAATTGTTGACTTATTAAAGTCTTAGACTGCAAAGTCTGCAGGTTGTGTTAAAAAATAAACACAGTAGTTTGTGTACAATCTGTTGAAATCATTGATATGTATTAATAACTTGACACAGTGATGTAATAGGGAAGTTAAAGCCAAAAAGAGCTGAGCGCCCCCTGTAGGCTAGATGCAGTACATAAGTTTAAGTCCATATAAATGAATGGGACTAAAAAATATAGAAATACACCTCCAAAAATTAAATTGACTCCTGTTGATTTATATAGTCATTACCGTGCTGTTGTACTTTGAAATATTCTAATGTGTTTAGTTATAATTTATTATCTGATGCCTAAAAACACCATGACTTTGTGCAGAAGAAGAGGTGGGTCTTCCAGCTCAACAGTGCAGACTCTGGCTCCAGAACTATAAAACAGCAGTTACCATAAACCAAGACATGTTGGCTTCAATTCTGAACAATAGGAGGAGTCAAAAAGACTTTGTCCATCTTTTATATGATTGATGTTTGTAATTGTTGTATTTGTGGCTGTTCCAGTCCTGGAAAAGGTGTTATACATGAACATAATTGAGCAGTTTGGTTAAAACATAGGCATGCAGGGAAGTGGGTAATGTGTACTCCTTCAAAAGATGCTGTTAGACCAAAGTGATGAAGCATACTAAACCAGCACTGTAGTCCTGACTGCATGTCGCTAAAAATAACGTGGGAACCTGACCTGGGTCTATGTACTTCCTCGATACATTGGAATGCAGGAGTTAGTAACACTAAAAAGCAATGAAATATGGCTGTGCAAAATAAGACACAGAGTTCTTTTAACTCACGCCTGTCAGAAACTTGTGTTAATCTTGTCCAGCTCTCTTCCACATGACGTGTATTGACATGTGGGTGTATAATGGCATGTGGAAGACTATTAAATGCATTATTAAGCTGTAAATTCAACATAAAGTTTTGCAGAAGAAAGCTTGTGGAGCTGAAACACATTTTGACTTGTCAGCTTCTTGTCACATGAGTGGAAGGTATCCTGATCTGCAGGTGACTCATCTGCGAAGAATGCCCAACAAGAGACAACCGTTTCACAACTGTCTAGCACTTCCCAGGGATCCCATCCACTGGAGTCATATTTAAAGAGCAGTAAGAGATTTTCAAATGCCTTTTAACAGAGTTTTTTTTGTTAGTTTTAAATAGCCATTAACAAATATGTACCAAGTCGCACCACATTCACTCGTCAACTCTCAGTCATCCACATGTGTACTATAAGTAGGTAGCAGAAAAGTAAGATGGAAACTCTGCAGCAACAATCCTCACACGTTCCTGTCCAAGAGTCTCAGAGACTGATAATGAGGTTACAGGATTTCCAGGAGGCAGCAATGACCTTACGCCACAGCAGCATGTTTTAGCGTATGGAGCTGCAAGCGGACTCATCTGGGACCCTTTCACGCAAGGTGGGCCACCCTGTGCTTGGCTGCTTCTATTCCTATCCAGACACAGAACGAATGAAGAACTCTTACCGCCGACATTCTGCCAGTCGGACACCTGATAGTTCTTACAGTCCGACTCAGTACAACTCTCCTCTCACCCATCCAGGCACATTCACAGAAGCAAAGCTGTGCTTGGGTTCAAATTTAAATCAAGGATGTCTGAATCTGAAAACATTAATCTGCCTGTCTACAGTTTACCAGCAAATAAATAAATACAATAACTATGATTTTATTATAATTCAGTATGCTAAACCAATGTCTTGGTGTCTTAATGTCTTTAACACTAAGATCTCCCTTTCCTTTATTTGTGACCCTCACTTCTAGATTGGAGCTACACTTTAGAGCAGTGGTCTTCAATCCTGGTCCTCAGGGCCACTATCCTGCATGTTTTACTTGTTTCTCTGCTCCAACACACCTGATTTGAATCAATGGGTGATTAACAGGCTTCTGCAGAACATGAAGAGGTAATTTAACCACTGAATCAGGTGTGTTGGAGCAGGGAAACAAGTAACACATGCAGGATAGTGGCCCTCGAGGACCAGGATTGGAGACCCCTGCTTTAGTCATGACATCATGGTGTGTGTAAACTGAGAGCAGGCTGGAATGGGCTTCTTCACTTATGGGTTAGACTGTACTGCCACATTGTGACTAGGGGCTGTATTACAGTTTGTTTGCTGCTAATTTAAATGATACAATCTTAATAAATTGTTCAATACACTTTGGTCAAAACACAACAGGATCACAACACGACAGGCCTTTTATAAACTGTGGTGTTTTCTCCCAGAGGCAGAGGGAAGAAACTCTTTTTATCCAAAAATCTTCCATTTCATTCACAATTTTTAACATGCAACCATACAAAAAACAAAAAAAGAAACAAATAAAATGTGTGGTTTGATCAGTAAATTAGCGGGACATCATAGAACATGGACAAAATTAGCAAAAAATTGTGAAAGATTTCCTCATGTTCAGCAATGGCATTTTGAATAAATATGATTAAAAAAAACTTTCCTTAGAGCTCTGTAACTACAGTATATCATTCAAAGTTTAAATAAGTAACAGAGAGTTTGACTTTACATGACTGAACTGGCATTTTGACATTTTTAACAGTTTTTATATGTTTGATCATTTTTTAAGATCTTACCACAGAACTGGAGTTGATGATGACACACATTGTAACTTTTAGTTGTTTAAACTTTTTACAAACTCTTCTTTTACCCCCCAATCTTTACACTTCTTGTGTAGTTTATACATCAAAATGTGGGCATTTGTGTCTTCTTCTACTTACTGTACCTCCCACTGCTATAAGACTTGTGGTTTTCTCTTAAAATCCCCCAGAGTGCATACATACCTGCACCTAAATGAACTCTTTAAACCACTGAAGTGTTGCTTAAGGAGTGTGTTTAGGTTCATTGTCCTGCTGGAAGGTGAACCTCCGAACCGGTCTCAAATCTTTGAAAGACATCAACAAGTTTCTCAAAGAATTTCTCTACATTTTGTGCCTTTTATCTTTCTTTAAATCTGACCCATTTCCCAGTTCCTGCTGATGAAATTAATTCCCAAGACATGATGCTGCCACCACCATGCTTCACTGTGGGGATGGTGTTAAATAAGGTGTTCCTCAGGGTCCGAGACTTGGTCCATTTCTGTTTTTCATATCCATGGTTCCTTTGGGCAGTATTATCAGGAAATATGACTTAGCACACCCCATAAGTGTAGCTGAATTGTCCACATTGGTTTTAATAGTTACTGAAAAATATTATTACCTTACCTTGTAACAATGCAGACCTTTGTTTGATCCCAGAAAATGCCACACTGAACCAATATATTATGTTTCCTTTATTTTTCAGAACCTTAACACCTGTCATGCCGTTTCCATGCCAGACCTAGAAATTTCACAAATGAAAAGCTGAAGCTGTAGCCAACATAGTCACCCAATAAATGAACAATTTTAGCAAAACACGCACACGTGAAGCTGTCACATTCAAAATGAAGAAGAAGTCAATCATTAAACTACATTTTTCAAATTTCCATCATGAGGCACTGCAATACATTCACAAAAATGGTCTGATTTTAATACAAAATGTGGAGAAACCCTGTTGTCAGCTTACAAACATCTGTCATTTCAGTTTTTATGAGTGAGCAAACTTCATAAACTGCACAGACATCTATCATTCAGTGCAACTTTTCCACTTGCATGCTTATCTTGCATGTTTTCATTTAGGTTGAATGTAATTCCCTTTACGATAAGTTAGTCTGCATAGGAAAAAAATGACAAAAAGAGCTGCAGACAAAGGGCAAGTATTTATCTAACAAAAGCAATATAATAACAATAAACAAAACTAGTTTCTACAGAATAACCAATCTTTGTCAGGCAGTACACATATTAATTAAAACAAGTCACAATTTTAATGTACGATGCAGCTATATATCACCCAAAAAGACTCAGCCTCTAACTTGTGATTTCTTAAATTGATTGTATTCTTTATTAAATTACTTTGAAATGTGCAAATATGTGCTTCATATCAATGCATCTGACAGAAATCTGATGATTCACATGCTGCTCTAAGAAGTAAACATGCCTTCAAGAAGGAAGGAGGTATATATAAAAGTAGTATAAGTTTGCTATTTGTTTATAATAAAGTGATGAAATACCTGATTTGGGATCAGTTTTATTTTGGAGTCAATGTGAAGGTTGAAATATGAAAGAAAAGATTTGAGCGATCTATTTACTGAGGATCATTCCCTTCCAAGCAGATAAAGACACACTTTTCAATATTTTATCTAATTATTTAACTTATACTTGAATCAGGATCATTAAAAATAAGAAAATGTTTTTGTAGATTATGATTTAACTTAATATGCAGTCATAAACCATTTAATTTGTTAAAAACTGAATGCTTCAGGTTGCCTTTTTTAAAAAAATGTATTTTACAAAAAAAAAATATAAAACCTAACTTTGATTTGGAAAGCAGTAGTTTTGGCAGTTGAAAATGACGACTAAAATAGGAACTTTGCATCTTCGTCAGCATTCTTCCTAATCTGTTTGTTTTGTTTTTTGGGTTTTTTTTTTGCTGACTGCTGCTCATTAAGGGCACTTCGTGGCACCCCTAGCTTCACCAGTGGTTTATAAAGCAATTCACTAAATGCCTGAATAATTAAATTAATTTGCGTTTAATAAGAATCTTCTGTGTACATGTTTGAAATTGACTCTGAAAACATGTAAAGCTGTGTGTCTTAAACATCTCACACTGGTTTGGGTGGAAGAGCTTAGCTTAGCTGCTAGCTTTTCTTGTGGCAGAGCGTCCAGTGATTGTGAGTCCTGCAGGGAATATTTGTGCTCTCATCTTCAGTGTTGGAAGAAATATTTTATTTTGGAAGCTCAAAGATGGGGATCTAATCGCAAATCTTAAAAAAAAACAATAAAAAATACTCTGCTTTAAGAATTAGACAGTCATAGTTGAATAAAGGGATGCCTAAATCATTCTCTTCTTATAGCCCTTGTAAAAAAGCCACTTATGTATCTTGTAAACTTTATATATATTTAAAATAAATCAAAAGGAAAATAGAAATCCTTTCTTGAACTGCTACAGTCTTGACCATCGCTGAGCTGCTACAGCTATATAAGAGCACATGTAGCACTGAGGACAATTATCAACCACTTCAGGTTGTTGTTAATCTGGGAAACAGAATTAGTCATCAAAGTTGACTAATTTAGAGCAGGTTAGCCGAAGTTTTCCAACTTACTTTGAGTTTGGAAGTGGACTTTGTTGTGGGTTCAGGTCAATACAGTCATCCAATAAATGTACCTCTCTTGAACATATTGGTGTTATTTACACTCTAAAAGAGCCACTTTAAGCTTGTTATAGCAGGTTACGTTTTGTTGTTTCTTCTCTTATCAGAAATAAAAGTAACAAACAAGTAATAAATCTAAAGTAGAGGCAGAGTTGCAAATCTTGAGGTACTAGCTTGAAGACGGCATTCTCCAGTGTATGAAGAAAGTTCAAACTATATAAAATACAGTCAGCTTTTCAAAGTTCCTTTATGTCTGAAAACTATTTCTTCGGTTTTTGTTTGGAACCAGAGGGCAGAATTGATGCTCCTGTTGATCACAACTGCTGCTGGTTTTTTGTGAGTAAAGTTCTTCTGATGAACAACTGACCACCTTCTGGTCCAAAGTCTTGTCCTGCTCTGGGGATGTCCCCAGCCTCACCTGGGAAGTCCTGCCAACTGATGTCTGGAAGCCTGTTTTCACTGGGTGACAGGTGTGGAGGGTGACATTGGCACAGTTGGCATGGTGGGGCTGGTGGGAGTCTGTGGCGAGCTCTGGTAGGACCGAAGGAGGACTTTATGCTTAGTGGCCACCTCCTCTCGCCTGCGCTGCTGGTCTGACAAGAATTCCTTGAGACGGGTTGTTGTAAAAGTGAGAGTCTGCCGACGAAGGCGCATCAGGTATGCATCCTGTAACCAGGAGTTGCTGAAGCAGTCCTTGATGGACGGACGGGCCCTGGTAAAGAAAAGGACCAAATAATCAAAGATTTAAAACTTTGACAGCCAGAAAACCTAAAGGAATAGCTTCTTTTTTGTTCTTAAGTGGAGTTACATGGAATGCCTTTGAGCAATCAGTATCTCACCTGCAGTAGACAGAAGTCAGAGCAATCTAAGTTTAGAGAATCAGTTGGGAATATTTTCATGAAGGAATCAAGCTAACTGGAAGCAGAGCTCGTTCAGGAGCAAATTTCCACCAAGAACAGCCTATATGAGGAACTTTCACACCCCATCACTTTTACATGTGTTGCTTTTCTTTTAACCAAAGGACACGTGTTGCTACCCTGCGTACACTGTAGCTGCTAAGATATCCTACCTCTGTTCCATCTCGTTCTTCCTCAGTATAATCTTTCCCATACATGACAAGGCAGGACTTGACAGGATTCAGACTCGCAACACAACAACGAAGTTTTAAGGATTTTATTGTGGACTGGACAGGAGCGGGACCAGAGACTCTGAACAGTACACTCACGTGACCGTCATGGATTGGGACCAGAACAGGTAAGTCCTCCTTAGCTTGGTTGCTAGTTGCAGACAAGCTTGTCTGAAAGGGGCTGAGGCATGAGGGAAAGTCCAAGTACAGGCATGGGGTCATTACCAGAGAGTCAGAAGTCCGAAGCCAAAACCAGAGAGGGAAAATCCAAAGGGCGAGGTCCAGATGAGCGTAGCAAGGTCGGTAACGAGAGGTCAGAGTCCAAAGCAGTATCAGGCAAGGAGCAGGCAAGAGGCGATGGTCATGGAACAGGCTAGGGTCGAGATCAGGCATGAACGAGACGTGAACGCTGGACATTT
>NC_051435.1:3753868-3860380 GCF_001649575.2 Kryptolebias marmoratus | reverse complement strand
TCCAAAGCAGTATCAGGCAAGGAGCAGGCAAGAGGCGATGGTCATGGAACAGGCTAGGGTCGAGATCAGGCATGAACGAGACGTGAACGCTGGACATTTACTTGCTGTGAGGCTTTCAATAATCTGGCGAAGAGTACTGGGAGCTGTGAGTATATGTAGTGACAGGGACAGGTGAAACAGATGAGACTGATGGCGTGGTCATGGAAACTAAGGCGTGGCTAGAAACTGGGAGTGGGAAGTTAAGTGGCTGTGGCATGACATGAGACAAGAGACGTGGCAGGAACAGATGGAGCTGTGACACATACAGATATGTTTGATAAGTTAAGATACAGATAGCAGAGAATTTATGACAGAAATGTTGGGTTAGAAAAATAGTGACAGTGTAAATAATATTATACATACTTTATTAGTCATTTTATGTATAAAGTATCTAATGACACAAAATTGTATTCCTTTGGTCTAGGTGATTCAACAAGAAACATCCTGTATGTCAGGAGATGAATTAGCACTTGTTATATCTCCTGTGTCCAGGTTGCAGAGGGACTTGCTGGCCTCTGTCCTCTGTCTGGATGGAAAGATGACAACCTTTGATTTTCAGATTGTCTTTGGCAAAAGTGATAAGGTGTAAAATATTTCATATAGTTTTGGCTCAAATTCCTTAAGGAACGTTTTGATTTGGAGTTGTCTGTGCTGTTTTCTGCAAGTGAGCTGCTGACTACTGAAAGAAAGATAAAAAAAAGGAAAACTAGAAACCCAGTGTTCATCTTACCAAGGGTAGCTACAGAGGATCTTTTTGAGGAACAGAGAGGCACTTTGGGACACATTCTGGTAGAGTTTAGAGAGGTCAAACTTTGTTGCCAAGATCCAGGCTTCAGTCTCCTGAGGATCATTTTCCAAGAAAGGCGACCTGCCGCTCAACCTGGAAAACCAGGAAGAACAGAGTACCTCATTTAAAACAAGCAATCCTTAATACATCTTATTTAGTCATTAGTTTACCTATAAAGAAGGACCACATTATAACTTTGGCAGGTGATACCCATTCCTTTAAGTATTGCTAGCTTCATTTAAAAGGCATCAAGCCATTTGAAGTTATAAGCCACATTTTTTATGAAGATCACAAATAGATTTCCATAGAAAGAGAGCTTGCCGGAAGGGAAGTTATGAAAGCAGTACTCACATGATGAAAGTCAGCACGCCTATGCTCCAGATGTCAGCTGGAGGGCCTACAACATCCCCTTTCAACATCTCTGGAGCTACAAAGACAAAACGAGAAATGCACTCATTTTTTACATTCACAAAAAGCATTTGGATCACATGGAAACATATGACTCCCTTACCTATAAAATATGTATTGTATCATATTTCTGTGGTGAATTGTACATATACAGAGATCACCAGTCCTTTCATTTTGACAGAGTATGTACATATATACAGTAAATAGTAGAGCTCTTACACATGTACTCCAGTGTTCCAATGGGAGGGTTGAATTGCTTGAGGAAGAGAGGGTTGTACGTCTGAGCACTTCCAAAGTCAATTATCTTGATGAGGCTCATGTGGGTTACAATAATATTTTCTGGCTTGATATCCAGGTGCAGGATGCGGCGAGCGTGGAGGTAGTCCAGACCCTGAAGGATCTGAACAATATATGTCACCACATCATCCTCTGAGTAGCGAAACCTGAGAGACACCAGAAAACAGTGTGTTAAATCACTCCAGGTAGTAAAGATAAAAGCATGTACCAAGCCCTTTCTGACAAGGAACCAGTTATTTACCTCTCAATGAGGCTGTAAAGCAGCTCCTTTCCACTGCAGAACTCAGAGATAAGCACCAGGTAGCGTGGTGTGACGTAGGCCTCATGTAGAGCCATGATCCTGTCATGATGAAGGGACTTGAGGATGTCGTACTCCTGAAGCACTGCCTGTTTGCTGTCTGCCTCATATGGAACAATCTTAGCCATGAAGAGGTTGCCTGTGGCATTCTCACGGCATTCTCGGATCACACCGAACCGACCTCTGTGTGAGAAAGAAATGCTATATTTACCCAAGATGGAAGAACAGAAAATGCTAGACACTGTTTAGTAAACTGAAGACAACTGTGTTCTTGTAAGTGGTATAACAGCTTTAAAACATCAAAAATGGTTACCTTGCTTTCTCATCCATGAAAGTATAGGGTTTCTGTGGAACTCCCTGGCGCAGAGATCCCTCCCCAGGCTTGCCTACTGGTGTCCTGCGTCCTGAAGGTGTGACGCGTCCGGATGGGGTGATCCGTCCAGACGGGGTACTGCGGCTGTCCCCTCCCTGTAAAAGTGGTGTCAAGCTCTGCACCACAACGACCGGAGGGGAAAGGGTCACAGGTGTGACTGAGGGGGCTGTGGTTGTTGGGGCTGAAGCAGCTTGAGAAGGTGGGGCTGCACGAGCTGGCGCCGTTGGAGCATACATCGGCACAGAAGAAATAGGTTTCCCGATGCTAGGAGCAGATGTGGGTGCAGGAGAAAGGGGTTCGCTGGATGGGAATGTGAGTACTGGACTCTGAGGTTTGGGTGGAACAACAGGTGGCGGTGTCAGCTTTGCTTGAGGTTTGCTCACACTGATGCTAATCGTGGTCTTGGCTTTTGATGTCACGACTGGAGCAGCCATGGTGGTCTGAACAGGAGCTTGTTCAGCAGAAGTTGGGCTTATGGGCACCGTTACCACAGGATGGCTGGCACTGACCGGCTTAATGGTTAGTGGGGAGACAGACTTAACCACAGAGGAGGGAGGAGCTGAAGTTAATGGAGGGGCAAGCTGGGCATTTGTTGTGGATTTACTAGCAGCTGGTTTAATGGGAGGCACTTTCATGGAAGACATCAATACAACAGGGGGAGGAGGACCAGTAGCAGGAACAGTCTTGACCACCACTCCAGCACTAGATGTAACTGGTTCTAATGAAAGAAAAGATAGGGAACGATGCATTTGAGAGACTTATTTTACAGTATATATGAAGATAATACCACACAGTAGTTGCTGTAAAGTCAAATTATTTCTTCATCTTTTTAATCAAATTTTAAAAATAAACTGTAATGCACGCTCTGATACTTTCACAAAACTGCACTGACAAAATACATACCTGTGGAATCTAATTTCACTACCTCTGACAGGTTGCTGTAGGGGCCCTGACCGGCTTTGTTGACACATGCCACCCTGAACCGGAAGGCGCCCCCTGCTGGCAGGTCAGTCACATTGTGATAACAGTCTGCAACCCCAGTAGCAACAATTAGCCAGTTGCTTTCACCTAAAACAGAATGGATGAAATATTAATATTGTTGTTATGGTAAAATAAGGGTACAATTCCCCAAGGATACTTTTGGAAACATAATTCATAAAACAAACTCTTTTGCTTTAGCTAAACATGCATGCATTAATAAATAATAAAACAGATAGAACTGATTTGGGAAAAAAATGTTACATTAAATGCCTTTAATGTAAAACCTAAATACTTCAAGCTGGAGCGTTCCTTGTTATCCTTTGTATATAAGTTTCCTACTTGTGTTGTACCAACAGCTGGTTAAAAGCATATAAAAGATGTGTGGTTATTTGAACGTGTTCATAGTCATAAAGCCATGTACCTTCTGTTTTTCTCTCCAGAGAGTATGTACATGGGGCCATGGTATCTGAGGGCCTCCACAGCACCAAAGCTGTGTTGTTATACTTCTGAGGAATTTCTGGGGTGCCGGGACGATTGGGTAGACCTGTAAAACATATAAATTACTATTTGTAGTTCATATAATGAGGGTATTTATTCAACAACAAATAGTTGTTGCTTTGTCGAGTTTAAATTAATTTGGTTGGCATGTATTTAAGGAAAATGTCTTTGTGCTTACGCGCAAGAGATATCGTGCAAGAGCTGGACACAGAGGCCAGGGGGTTTGTAGCAACACACTCATAAACCCCTGCATCTTTTTTTGTAGTGTGCATGATCATCAGCAGCTGCCGGCCATCAGGGCAGGAAATCATATTCATCCTGGCATCGATCTCCAGGGGTTTCTTGTCTGACAAAGATAATGAGAAAAATTAAAACACAACACTTTTGTCCATATAACCTCTATTACTAAAAGGTCATACTGCCTTTTTAAGCCCTTACCTTTCAACCAGGTGACGTGTGGGTGGGGGCTTCCTGCAGGCAGACAGCTGAGTGTCACTGGATCGCCCTCCAGAAGAACATGATCCCTTAACTTGATGTGGAATACTGGGGGAAAGTCTGGTAGCCAAACAAATTGCACCAATTAAATTACATCTATATTGTATTGTGACAGGTCAAAGTAATAGTTATGGTTTAATTTCTCCAGTGATGTTAAACCCTTGTCACTGAAGCCAAATTAAACCTTCCATCTCAATAGGAATCTCTGTTATAGCTTGGTAAATATGTAATGGAAATTGAGGCCTAAAATGCATAGTTATTAAGCAACTAAATGATGTGCTTACCGTGAACGGCATTTGAACTAGAGCATTTATTTAAACAGCATCCCATGACACTAATAAAACCCCCATAACAGAAACAGAACCCGCTCCAGTTTTAATGTATCTCAGCACCTCAGTGTCATTTAGCATTAAAATAAATGTCCTTTCACACTTTTACTCTCTTCACCGTTTGGATGGCTGCAATAGTTCAACTTTTGACTCTTTTTCAGACAACATAAAGATTCTGTGCTGCTAATAGTAAATCAAATTTGCTATCAGCCACAAAATAATAATAATAAAAAAATCAATCAAGCACTTATTGGTTATTTTAAGGGTTTGACAGTGTACTTATGTAAAAGAACCAGGGAGAATAAATAAGGATATGAAAAGCCTAAAATTCAAAACTGTCCATTGAGGGATAAATTATCATAACTTTGATTTAGCAGATATCTTACCAGAAACCAGTTTACAGTACTGGCGTGAACGTGAGGAACTGCTGTCCCTGGAAATTGCTGCTGGTATATCAGGCTGTGATACTGTTTTATCTCGTCTCCCTCTCGTCAGGCCCCAACGATCCCAGCGGGATCTGCGCTCAACTTCCATTCCTTTACAAAAGAACAAACAAAATAAAGATCATTTCACATACATGTTATTTTACACCTTTTTCAACAACACTTGACCAAATGTGGTGTTATGAAGATCAACTACTGCTCCATACCTTTCAGTGTTTCTGATTTTAGGCTTGATGTAGAGTCTAGAGACTCTAAAGAGGCTCCATTACTGGCTTGAGATGCCAGCTGGTTCTGAGGAACATGGGTAACTTTTGGAGCTCTGATCTCTGATGCTGAACGACGAAGCATCGACAGTATGGGTGTTCTTTTAGATTCCTTCTCCTCGGATGCCTTTCTTTCCTCTGAGTAACTGCGGATTCTTGTGGAAATCCCAGCCACTGTTGATTCGATCTTTCTGCGCATTGCCAACACTGGAGATTCATTAGGTTTCTTCAGTTCCTTTTCTTCAGGTTCCACCAATCTCTCACCTTCTCCATCCATTCGCGTTACCTCCACATCTCTCTTTTCCTGAGACCCTCTTCTGCCAAGAGTCCAAGAGAGCCTACGTCTTGAACCAGCTGAATCGTCTTCCTTCGATGTTTCATCCTTGCGCTCTGTTGATGGAGTTCTCTTCAAACGCATGGACAGCCTTCTCATAAAGCCTTGATCCTTTTGAGCTTCACGGAGATCCAGGACTGACTTGGACTTTTCCTCAAGTCTCCTCGATGCAACTTCCAATGGTGCACCAATTGGCCCAGGTCTGTATATCTCCTCCATTTTCTCTGTAGAGCCTAATGATGTAGCCTGTGACCTGTCATCATTCTTTGATCGTGACAGAAATTTTAGACTTCTTGAGAGGGAAGATTCACGCTTTTTGAACCGGGCCTCAAATACTTCTTCAGAGGTCATATCTTCTAAGTCCGGTCCTGCTGAGACCTCTTGCTGGGATGAGGACTGTGTAAAAGTCTTTGGTGGACTGGGTTCTTTGGTGATCATTTCGGGTGATGCTACCCGTGAGTAAACTGCAGGGTGTTCAGTGGTTGATACAATGATGGGCTTTGGTAAACTAGGTAAATCAGAGGGTATGGTCACTGGTGAAGATGCTTCAGCTGTACCTGGGACAATGATAGGTGAGGAGGGGCCAAGAGGTGGTTCATTGAGTGGCTGGAGTGAAGGAACCATTATGGTCTGCATTATACTGGCATATGCAGATTTTCTCCCATCTGGAAGAACAACTTGTGCAGGAACCAAGGGTGTTATATATGTTGAAGCAACATTACTGGGGGGCTGGATATGTTCTTGTGTTGGTCTCACCATAACTGAGCTTGTGGTAATGGTCATTTCAGAAGACTTTAGTGGGACACTAGTTTTTCCTTCTGCATGCACTACATTCCTTACATCTTCTACAGTTTCTTTAGTGTTTGATTCAACATGGTCAACTCTTTCCATTTTTTCTTTTACAAACTGTTCTTTCTCTTCCTGCAACCTTTCTCTTTCTTGCTCTTCTTCCGTTTTCTCTTCTTCTTTAGAGCTTTGGGCCATATGAGGTGGAGTAGGAATTCTCTGGCCCACATTATCTGACTCAGTTAATGGTTCTTCTGAAATACTCATGTCCCTCTCTGAAAATCCACTTGTGCTTGATCTTTCATCAAAGTTGCTATCTGCTGTCAGCCCTTCCATCCTTTCAGTGATAGTCTCATCAGGTTTTACCTCCTTCTCCATTAGTGAGTCTTGACTCTCTGTTTTGGCTGGACTTTCTTGAACAACGGAGTCTGGAGTTGGAGGTCTTGGAGAAGGTTCCCTGGGTGTTTCTGGACGGGAATCTAGCTTGGTTTGCTCTGTTAGAGCTGACATAGATATAGCCTCCTTGAGCCTTCTTTCTTCTATCTTTGCTACAGGAATCTCCAGAGGAGCCCCTAACCGTCGGTGTAAAGCAATTGGTTCTGAATCCCCCTGACTGAAAGAAGTACTTTTACGTAAAACTTTAGGTTTAGGCACTTCATCTCTTGGGAAATCGCTGGATGCAGCTCTAGTGAGCGGAGGTGGGCCCAGGCGAGCAGTGCGAGAGTAGCGATCTGAGGGCATTGCTCGTTTTTCATCGCCCATTCCTAAAGTTTCTAAAAGAGGTCCTCTCAGTCCACTCATCTTGTTGTCTACAGAGCCACCACGAAGCAGTCTTTGTCTCATCAGTTCCAGTTTCAGAGCATAGTCTTCTTGACTCATCTTGGCAGTTCCTGGACTGGTGCTCCTTTTTGGTAATTCCATAGATACAGCTTTCTTCAGAACTCTTCGGCCATCCTCATAGTTTTCTTCTCCAGCTCCTTCCTCAGGTGTAATTCGGAGCAGCAAGGCGCTGTCAGCCGAACCACCTCGTCTCAGTTCTCCTCTTCGCCGCCCTCCTTCTGTTCTGTCAGAGTCCATGCTTGATCCTCTTTTCAGTGGCTTTCTTGAAAGCTCTGATTTTTGAGGCAATTCAGTAGGTGATTCTTCAGAAAAACCCTTGTCATTGTCTTCTGATGACCTTCGTTGAAGCTTTCCTTTACCCGCTATTTCAACTGCTTCTTTTTCCAGTTCTTTAGGGTCACACTCCATTGCCTCCTGGGCTTGGGTGGGTGACCCAGACCATTTGTTTTTTTCATTCAGCTTTCCTGTTTGCTGCTCACTGGTCTGAATGTCAGTCAGTGACATCCTTGATCCAGAGAAATCCATGTTAAGTGGCATAGGAATAAAAGGCAGCTCATCAATGTCTTCATCAGAATCTGAGGACGATGAAGGCAAAGGGGAGCCCTCTTTCATGTGCCTTGGAACTGCGATGGAGGTGTGGCTGGAGGAATCATTCAGCAACTCTGGTATGGATCTCATGAACATTTTTGATTTATAGTTGATTATGGAACGCTAAAAAAGTAATCACAACATTATAAAATCAAAACGTGTTCTGTGTGTAACACAACAAAGAAAATAAATAATACTTTTTTTAAAAGTCACTCACCTGCCATTTTCTGCGAGATACAAACTTTTTTAAAGCTTCTGTACTTATAGCTTTTCCTTTGCTAAGTACCTGTAAAATGATTGTACATTAAATTTAAGAGTGAGCAATTAAGCACCAAGCATAATATTCACAAATGAAATCAACTGGATGATTATCTGGATTTTGCTTACCTTAAACCAAGGATGTCTGAGACATTCCTGAGAATCAGGTCTCCTAAAAAATTATGGACATTTTAAATAAGTGCTCTATTTTAGTAACAATAAATTTGATTATTTCTAGATGTGTTGCTGTTAAACTCTTTTGCCTGTTTTGAAAACAATAATCATAACACTTGCAGCTATTTTTGTAAATTGATTTGTTTATGTCACATTAACAGAAATAATACAGATTCAAAACACTGCATTGATTGTAACTTTCTGAATTTTAAGGCTGCAAGAATCTCAAACAAAAGTCTGAAAAACCCTGGAAGGACTGGTTAATTGTTTATCTGTACTTTTTAGATATCAGATACACTTTTTACTTATTAAGACTTTAAAGCTCTGGACACAGACACCTGCATGACTGTAACTACAGGATTAAAAACCGGGTGTACAAGTAAAAGGTTGATGTTTTCAGAATGTTCAACATTAAAATTGACTCTTTTTTTGTATTTCGTAAAGCCACTGTAGCAACACAACATCTGTAAATATTTAGTAAAATAAATAGAAACAAACAGTGATCCAGAAATGTTGCTCACAGCCTGTCTGCCACCAGCAGCTTTATGATGAACCCTGTTGCCTCTCGACAAAGGTCGGCAAACATGTTCTCCTCGAAAGCCACGTTATAGTTCCTGATGTTCAGCACCGAGCTCCGGTCATTTTCCCCGGCAAATGGAGAAATTCCTGTCAGACTGATAATGCAGACAAACAGTTACATTTCACGATGAACACACAGGAAATATGCATAGAACTAAGAGCTTAATGAAAACATTCACTCACCACAAGTATGCTATAACTCCTATAGACCTAGAGGAAGAAAAGAAAATACTTTTAAAAACATAAAAAATACCTATAAAGAAAAAAATGATAAATAAAAAGGCTCTACCATATATCTGTAGCTTTTGAAACAGGAGTCTGATTGACGATTTCTGGAGCAACAAACTCTGGTGTGCCGTATTTGCAGTATTGAGCCTCATCGGGCGTGATCTCCACTGCGTTGCCAAAATCACATATTCGAATTTCATCACTTTGGAGATCTGCCATGAGGATGTTGTCAGGCTGACAAAGAAATAAATATAGAGATTAAAAATTGTTCTGTTGCAAAAAAATGTTTGCTTTGTAAAAAGACCTGCAACCTTTGTCAGATTCAAATAGTGATGATGAAGGTGTGGGAAGGGGAAAGGTCTTACCTTTATGTCCAGGTGTATGATGTTTAGATGATGAAGATAGTTCACACCCTCAAGCAGCTGTCTGATGCATGAACGTACCTGTTGAACAGAAAATAAGAATGAGCAGAAGTATTCTTCTTCCAAAGCTTCAAAAGAGCCAGACTTTCTTGTAATTATTGATCGCTGGTATAAAAGGTGTGTTCATTTGTCTTTACCTCATGAACCACTGCACGCGTTTTATGAAACTCTAAGAAAGTAACAACTGGATGTACACCTACAACTAATTAACTTTTGGAGTCAGCTAAATTCAAAATGGCTGCCACAGTTACTCAACCTTAGAAGACACAAAAAATGGCTATAACTGTGTCAGCTTTACAGATATTGAGCTACATTTTGGTGTGATATTAGTCCTCTCCAACACATGCACGACTCTCAGATATTGTCCATCTGTTGGCCAATTCTTCTGAGCTTGTTTGTACATTTAAAAAAAAATAAAAAAAAATCATGCCAAGAGTCAGGACTGGACTAAAAATAACTCAAACTGGAGCCAATGTCCAAAGAAAATTCTAAAACTAAAACCTGTTTCCTCTTTTGGAAGAAAATACAAACAATGAAGACTGACTAAAGGCTTTTGCAGATTATTATACAGCATATTGGATTTATATCCAGGAATATATTTGAAATTACAGCTGATACTGATATTTTAAAAAGTCCAAATTTGAAGGTGTTAAACACAGGACTTACATCAGACTCCATTATTGTAGATTTCTTTGTAAATCTGTCCAGCACCTCCTCGTGGCAGCTTTAAAATCACATTAAGGCTCTTGTTCTGTTGCACCCAATTTATAATTTAACTTAATTTACTGATACAATATTAGAATTTTACATTTTACTCTTTGCTTTTATTCTTTTTTTCTTACTTTCCAAAGCTAAATGAATCATCTGAATCAGCCTCTGTGTTTAAACTGTTTACTAAGGATACATTTCCGTGATGATGATGACGGTGTTCTTTTTCTCGAAGGCATCGTGAAAGTAGAGGACTCTCTCGTGGTCCAGCTTGGAAAGCAGGTTCATCTCTCTCAGAGCAGATTCCTTCTTCTTGGCCCGAGTGGAGATAAATTTAGCAGCATACTCCATTTTGCTAGCTTTCTGTGTCACACGTTTCACGTAGGAAAAAGCTCCCCTGCAGACAGAAACATCTTTCAGCTTTAGTTTAACATGTTTGATATAATATATTGGAAAAACTGTGTTTTCACTTAATAAAAGAGACAAGAAAGTTGGCTGCAGTGCAGATGTGTGTTTTATTTTGGCTCATAAACAGCTTACGCTACCTTCCGATTTCCTTGTGGATGTCATAGTAGTCAGTCAGTCTGCGCATTTTCCTTAAAATAGCCTGCTCATCATCCACTGGCTCCTCTTTACTCTTGGCTGCAATAATGGATCAGCAAGATCAAATAATCTGTGCAATCAATTCCCAAAAACTAAAAGTAGCACATTTGTGTTCATGCAACTCCATTGAGTGTAAAGTGTTACCTTTGTGAACAGTGAGCTCAGCTTTGCAGGACACAGATCCTGCTAAGTTTCGAGCAGTGCAGGTGTAGACCCCGGAGTCCTCTGGATGAGCGTTCAGAACCACCAAGGAGCATTCATTATCATCATACACAAACGTGTAGTGACTGCTCTCTGACAGCAGGACATCGGCCTGAAAGCAAATATGAACCAATTCTCAAACAAAGGTTTCAAATTTTACTCTTAAATACAATAAAGTGAAAGACTATAAACCTCCTACATTTTTTCTGCAAAATCAAATCTATACAAAACATTATAGGCTACACAAATATTAACTAAAAGGTGAGAATATGACTTGCACACATTGCTTTTGATCAAATGACTGGTAAACCAATGATTATTGGGGTATTTTTCTTAAAATTTGTTTTATGAACAGCTGTCTTGATATTTAACTGAACTCCCACTACCATTTTCTTGTTTATAGTTTCTTTCTTACATTTTTTGAAATCAGACTAAGTTGTACTTCCACATACTTTGTAATATCCAACCATTCATATATCAAAATAATTGACTCAGTTGGGAATAATGTGCTATGACTTTTAGCATTTATAACTTTTACACTTTTTGAATTATTTAACTTTATTTACAAAGAGTTTTCCATAAAAAATACACTGAGATCTTTTCAGTTCCCTAAATAAACATTTTTCTCTGGAATCTGCTTCAGTATACTTGCTCTTTCTTTCCATACTTTAAAGATTTGTATAAAAAGGTGAAAAATCTGCAGCTGAAATGGATGGAAACCTTGAACCAGAGGATGTCAGGAATGGGTTTGCCCTCAACGACGACAGCAAAGCGAGGCGTCTCCCCTGTGCAAACATCCAAGTCCTCCATGATTGTCTCAAATGTTGGTGGAGCTGTGGATTTGGTTGAAAGATACAGTAAAATATATGTAAAATTCAAATAGATAAAGGCATTGTTAACTCTACAGGTAGATGTTTTTCCTACCTGCCATCTCCACAGTGAAGGTGCAGCTATCGCTCCCGTATTCATTAGTGGCCAAAAATGTCATTTCACCAATGTCAGAACTCTTCACTTTCAGCAGCTTCAGCGTGTGCTGGTTGTCATCTGGCATGGTCATCTCATACAGGCCTGGTTTGTTGGCTAAGGTCACTCCTTTCCTGAAGACAAATGTGTTTTGATTCAACATCAGTGAGCTTAAAGGACGTTGGGCACGATGTTCACTTACAAACTGAGAGTCATGACCTAATGAAAGGTTTTCTGTTTTAAAAAATCACTTGGAATAAACTAGTTTCCTGAGTGCACTGTTAAACTAAATTTGTGAATCAAACCAGAAAGGGGACTGCTTTAAGATAAGTTTGATTAAAAAAACAATTATAAAATAAGAACAGAAATGTAATGAGGCATGCGTACCACTTTAGCCCTTTTCTCCTTTAAAACAAAGACAAGAATGGTAATATATGTGCTCAACAACAGGATGTGCATTTGGACTTTTACTGCAGTGTTTTTTTTTTAATAAAGCTAAAAAAGCATCGTTAAAAAGTAGACAGATACCTCTTCCAAGTGACTGCAGCGTTGACATGATTGAGGGTGACAGAGATGGTGACTGACTGGTTTTCAATCACATACACAATGTCTGGTTTATCAATAATCACTGGAGCCTCCTGAAGGTAGGGACCTTAAAACAGATCAAATCTTATTAATTAATATTTCCTCTCGATGAATGATCAGGTGCTCTAAAAGCCTGAGTCTACCTCGGTCCAGAAGCTGCACTGGATCTGTGGTAGGTGAGGGTTTGCTGAAGGCCTTGGAGGTGATGGTCAGGACCCTGAAAGCATAGCGCACCCCCTTGGAGAGGGTTGAAATGGTGAAGGTGGTCTCTTTCAGGCCAGAGGCTATAATAATCCATTGGATGGAGCCAAGGGCTTGCTGCTGGATGGCATACATCAGGGAACTGGGGTCTGAAAGGAAATGGGGTTTGAATCAAAGAACTTCAAATGAATAAAACATTTTATTTTGCAGCTCATCACACCCAGTAGAAGCTAAATTTCTTTTAATTTAACATTTCAAAGTTTGTTGGTTCAGCTTATATTGATGTTTAACAGGAGAGCGTGCAGGGTGACATTTATAATTTACAATATTTTCGTCCTTTTTTTTATTTTAAAAATAAAACTATTACTTTCTGAGAGTTTTATTAAAATCCATCCAGAGGTTTATGAGATACTTTGCTTACAGACAGATAAATGAATTCACACACACACACACACACACAGGTAATTACACGATCGTCCACCTTTCATACTGGCAGACAGTATTTACATACCAATGGAAGGGTCCAGCCTTCTTGGTTTCTTCCAGCTCAAAGTGATGGTTTTACCGGTGATGGACTCGATCACTGGAGTGCCATCAGGAGGATCAGGAAGGATGTCTGAAAATCACAACATTAGATTTAAAGGAACAAAAAAAGTCCTTAACATGGCACCGCCTGAAGCATAGGTATGGATCGCTTGTGTATTTTGACCAAATGCATGCAGGTAATTAAATATTTATTGAGGTACTCTGCAGGGGAAAAAGAAATTACCTGTTACATAAAGATGTGCATAGCAGGTGGCTTTTCCTACTTTATTAGAGATTACACTCTTGTAGACTCCAGCGTGAGCGTGGCACACCGAGCGGATCACCAGGCTGTGAACGTCACGAACTGCAGAAGGAAGAAAAAAAGAGGATCATTTTCCAAAATAAAATCTTAGTTTAAAACTCTGGTATGAAAGCCAGCAGGCAAAATAATTGCCTTAAAGGAATGCTAGGTCTTTCATTTATCTTTTGAATCACAAATTTATATAATTTAACCCAACCTGTTTTTAATATACTGCACCTACCTTAACTAATAAATTAATTCACCATAACAATTTGCAATGTAAATGTCCTGCTGGGATATAAATTTCACTTGGATTTTGAATTAAAAAGAAAAAAATGCTAATATAGACACATGCATAGAATAAGGATGTGATAAATGATTAAAAAGTAGTTAAGTGTTTGGGTTATACATCATGTGATTGTTGGTCTAGTGTGAAACACCTACACTGAGTCATCTTTCTTTCTTCTGTGCTTTCGATCCTTTTGCCGTTATGGAACCAGACGATGGTTGGGTAGGGCAGACCAGCCACTTTGCATTTAAGAACAGCCTCCTTTCCTTCGATCACATCCAGGTCATAAAGAGGTTTGATGAAGTCAGGCATCGTAAATCGTTCCACTTCATTCTCTGGGACCTCTGGCTCCTCTGGAATGGATGGCATCTTTTCTAGTTTAGCCCTGAAGGAAAGGACAGACGCAGGTTTGAATAAAATCTGTGAGCTCCAGAAGGTTTTGTAATCAGTGCAGGAAACACAAACGTCCTCTTACATCTGAGAGGAGATGGCTGGCCGGGGTTCTTGTATGTAAAGTTCAGCAGAGCTCTCCGCCTCACCGTGGCTGTTACGAGCTCTGACCATGTAGAAACCCTCATCGTCGCTGGTCACGTGGGAAATGATCAGAGAATGGCGACCACCCTCCTGCAGAACACGGATGTCTTCGTTTTCAATGAGCGGCTGGTCTGAAGAAAAAAAGAAAAATGTCACACGACAGTCGAACAGCAGTTTGAGGTCTCTGAAAGGCCTGATGCAGAGACAATTCATAAACCCTAAAACAAATGATTAAGATGAACTGCTTTTAAATCAGATCTACTGTAGGTTATAATGTCAGTAAGTATTGTCTCACCAAAGTGACTCCAGAGGACCTTAGGAGGAGGCGTTCCACTGACTTTGCAGTCAAATCGAGCATTTCGACCCTCAATCACCTCCAGAACATCCAGGTTACGAGTGAAGAGAGGCTCAAGGGACGGAATGACTTTTAGTTTACCACATGATGTCACTTCCTCTACAAGAGAAAAAAGAATAATGAATACACAAAATAATAAATCTGAATATTCTGCTTGAACATTAATTTTATTGCGTTCAATCTGTTCCCGGGACCGACCTTTAGCAGTACTGAGTTTGCACATGTACGTCCCGCTGTCGTCCTCATGAACTGAATTTAGCAGCAGCCTGCACTTCCTTCCATC
The DNA here is from genome assembly GCF_001649575.2 of Kryptolebias marmoratus. Lineage (NCBI taxonomy): Eukaryota > Metazoa > Chordata > Actinopteri > Cyprinodontiformes > Rivulidae > Kryptolebias > Kryptolebias marmoratus. The sequence goes on along the minus strand of NC_051435.1, from coordinate 3,845,412 downwards.
AAAGTGCATCTTACAGTTAAGCAGCGCTGGCTGGATCAGTTTCCCATCTGCGAGCCAGTCCACATCCGTGTCCTTAGGTCCAATCACGTGACACTCGAACAGAACCGTCTCTCCGGCCTTCGCTGTGATGTCCCTTACCGGGCGGATGACAGCCAGACCGGGCTCGACTGGAGGGGCTGAACAGAAACAAAAGAGCATTTTCTTAAGAGTGCTGTTAAACAATACCTAAAAGGTTGTGTTGTAGAAGACAAAATGGATGTTTTTATTGTTCGTCTCCAAAAGGTAAAGCAATATATCTCATGAACCATTAGACATATTTTAATCAAACTCTCAGAAAGTAATCATTGTTGCACATCTACAACTGAATAACTTGGAAGTCACCTTGATCTAAAATGGCCACTGCAACTAAGCAACTTTAATAAACACAGAATTGTTTAGAACTTGATCAATTTTAGTGATATTGAGCTAAAATTTGGTGAAGTGAAGTGAAGTGAAATTTATTTATATAGCACTTTTTAGCAGCAAGGCGATCCAAAGTGCTTTACAACACAGAAACAACAACAGAATCAAAATCAGAAACACAGAAATAAAAAACATCAATCAGGTAATTTTAGCTAATAGTAAGTTTGGTATAACTATAACAGGTAATTTGAGTAAACTAACAAACATGAATAAACTTTCCTCTAAAAGGAACCATTTAAAAATATCAAGAATACTAATCAAAAAGCAATTACAGAATCAAATTCAGAAATAAAAATACCAGTCAAGTAACTCTAGCTAATAGCAAGACTGGTATAACTATAACAGGTAATTTGAGTAAACTAACAATCTGTAAGTCGGTCAGTTTAAACATAAATAGACCATTTAAACATGAATAGACTTTCCTCTAAGAGGAAGCATTTCATCAGCAAACAGAACGGTAGAAGCTGAGAGTCGTCTTCCACACATCATTCAAATGCTGAAAGATTGCACAAGATTTCACAAGATTTCCTGAAGTCACGCACAACATTACTTTCAACAGTTAACTCAAATGATTTTAACTCCTTCAGTTCAGGATGATGTAAGTTTAAATCTTTGGCATGAAAAGTCGCAAGAGTGTTAGAAATTTAATTATTATTAAGGAGTTACAACAAGGTCATTGATTTATGCAAATTAAAAGAAACCAATAAAGTTGACCAAAATGTCAACTTTATTTGCTTTGGTTTCTAATATCTTGAGAGTCTTTACCTTTGACCTCCAGTCTTCCTTCACACTGCTTCGTCCCGTATTCATTAATGATCCTGCAGGTGTAGATTCCAGAGTCTGATCTCACTGCCGACTTGATTATCATTTCAAATGTCCCATCTGTCGTCTCACGTACAATGTGACGTGGACCTGTTTTAACTGTGACCCTGTCCCTCAGCCTGGAAAACATTAAAGAAGGTAAATGACACACACACATTATGCCTTTCACAATTCTTTTACATATAAATGTATGCAGATTATGACCAAGAACGCAGTTTTTTCCATCACTAAGCTTTGGTATGACAGACGTAGTGGGTGGCATTCGTTGTCCGGTACTTTATTTTCAGCTGTTGTGTCTCAAGAGTCATGACTAACTCTTATGTCAGAGCCTATGTGAGTGATTAAACCTATTTTTGTCTGTTTTATTTAGGGAGACTAATCACTAAATAATTTAACCCAAAGGAAGGTGTCCAATTCCCTTTTCATTAACATTTTCTTTTTTTAATTTGGAATAATCTCTTAATTTAAATTAATCACTGACAACCTATGAGCCTGGAAAAAAAACTGGCTCGGACACATAAATCACGACAGCCTCTGGTGCTTCTGTGGGATTTATTGCTACTAAAAAATCCAGTTTTATCATTGGTAGCTGCTGCTGAAGTTTAAAACAGGGTTTAATGAGTAAAGCGTATTTGGAAATGTTGCAGAAACACTGGAGCACAAAAATCTTCAAAACATGTGCAGCCATTTCTTTTAGGTCTTGCATTTGTTGCTCATTAGTCCAGTGAGATTTGTTCCTCTGTGAAATAAACATGCCTATGGTTAATGCAGCCCAGCAATCTTTGCTTTTTCTTGTTCCGACCTTCTGTCAACCTTTAGATCTTTAAACTCAATAAACATTAAGCTTTCACCTTCTTATACAGCTTAAACAGAGCAATGCTGTACAAAACAAAAACAAAATCTTTGTAGTCAAGTGAATTTGGTCATACTTTGTGTTTTCTGATGCAAACATTAAAGTTAAGTACTCTGATGTCCTGAGGGAACCTACCAGTAAAGCATGGGTTTGGGTTGTCCGTTTATTCGAACAGACATGGTGACTTCCTGTCCTTCAATGACAGCTTGATCCGTCATTGTTACCTGTTTAAAATGTTGTGCAAGTTAGAAACTGTAGGTTTAATTTCACATTGGTGACACAGAAGATGAAACATTCAGGCAGTAAATGGTTTCTATTTAAAACAAAGTGAATTAAAAGTGATGCATGCTGGAAGCTCTCACCAGAAATGCAGGGGGTTCTCTGAATCGTGAGTCAATAGTTCGCCTTGGCTCCTGGACTCCAAAATCCATAGCCTCCTCCAAAGGACTTAGATACTCTTCATCAGATGTAATAGGGCTGCTGATCTCCATTGGCACTCCCAGGCCTCCTTTTGTTTCCTGCACAGACTCTAAGAAACAATAATAGTCCATTAGGTCTCCCATTGCAGTGTGTTAGAAAAATTCTCAGATTTACTGCCATTAATTTTTGTTTTTTCACAACTTGGGAGTTCAAAGAGTTCACATGCAACCGCCCCCCCACTCAGTCCCCCAAACACCACATAATTATGATCTGAAATGCAAAATAACGTGGTACCAAAACAATAGTGAGGATTCACAGTGAGCGGAGCTGGTGAGACACAGTAGGCAATTTATAGGTTCACTTTCACCTCTTTGTTGCTATGGTAACTATAAGTGAGGTTATTCAGCTGGAATATATGGCATACACACGTCTCAGTCAGGAAGATAACAATAAAGGAGCAGCAGTGGAGAAACACAATGTCAGTGTGGGAAGAGAAAGCACAATGCTTTTTCAGATACACAATGCAGATTATTGTTCTGTACAACAGCCTGTTTTTAGACACGTACTCTATTTTTAAATGAATGTTGAGGAGGATACAGCCACCATCTACTCTGCTTCAAATATTGTTTAAAATAGATATTCTCTTCACTCGTTTTATCGCAACACATTTTAAGAAAAATGCTGAAATTCTAAGGCGTCGCCTTTAGGGGGAGAGAACGTTCAAATTAATTACATCAAAATACAAAGAAAGCTTGAATAACGATTCTCCCAGAACTTTTATTCTTTGACAGTCTTTGCAGTTTTCTCTCACTTATTAACCATTTCAAAATTTAAATGGCAACCAGATCAGGTTGAAACAAAACAGACAGAAAAAAACAGTGAAAACGGCTCATTGTTGGTATTCAGCACACATAATGATAGTTTGCTTCGCCATTGTTTCCAAGAAACTCAGTTTTTAGTCCATGCAGATTCTACAATAAATTAAGTTTTTTTCATTTAAAAAATCTCCACTATGTAAACCCCCTTTTAAAAATCTCAGCTTTTCTCAACAAAAACTGTTTGTGTGGTCAGGAGGGACAAAGGCAGCAGAAGATCTTTGTTTTTGGTCTTTTATTATTGTCAAATAAAAGAGATCTTACAAAATATATTACATATTATTAACATACTGTTTAATATGTTCTTCATTCTTTTGTTTGAAACACTGAAGACTTGTATTTTATAAATTATATTAAGATAAAGATAACAGAAGAATTGATTTTGGGTTCAAAACTAGACGTTGATAGTTTCATTCAGTAACTCATCAAAGTCTGAACTTACCTGCTTTAACTAATAAAGTGGCACTGCTGGAGGCTCTGCCCACCTGATTAACTGCAGTTACACAATACTTTCCAGCATCACTTGGTTTTGCTGATTTTATGAGGAGACTGTGCCGTTCACCCTCCACTTTGATCGTACAATGTGCAGTCCCTGAAACTTCAGTGCTGTCCTTTGTCCAAGTAACTTGAACGGAGAAAACATCAAAAACAAATGAGTCAAATCGCCCATCGGCTACCTAAATGTGAAATTTAAAACTAATCTAGGTAAAATACAAAGTGAAACATATTACCATCAGGGATAGGGGTTCCACCAATTATAGTTTTTAGTAGCACATCTGCACCAGCAGATGCTACAGTGTCCTGGAGGGGAAACTCAAACACTGGAGCCTCCATTGGGTCTTCTCCGGCAGACACATAAGAATCATCTGAGGAGTCTGTACATAATAAAATAAAATTAAATAAGCCTGAGGTAATTATCCCCATGATAATATTTTGTGAAAAATCTGATATTGATAAAGAATGGCACAGTGGTTGGAAGGCTGGAACTTCGAACATCTGGTTTCTAAAGGAAGAAATACAAACCTAACTCTGGAGACAGAGGTCGAGGGCGACGGTTCTTTCCTTTAGTCTTCAGCTGTTTGCGCTCTTTGAAACCAGCACTCATCTGCTGGGGCTCACTTCTTTTCGGAGGAACATCCTCTTCCATTTTTTCATCTTCAACAACAATTGTAGGAACTTTTAACTTTGAGGCCAGTTTGGATAGCTCCACTTCCATTTTCTCCTCTGTTTGAGGGACTGAAGTCCCTCTTGGGGGCTTCAGAGAAGGCTGAAGAGAGAGATCTTGCATCATGACTGTCCTTTTTTGTACCAGAGGACTTTCAGGTCTGTTGTCAATCTTTCTTACAGCTACTTCTATTGGTGTCTTTCTTCCGGAAGTTTCATTCTTTTGGACCGTTTGGACGAGAGTTTCTTGGATGTGAGGGGACTCTTGCATTCGAGATACCCTTTGAACAAGTGGACTTGGTGGCCTTCGTTCAACTTTCCGTACTGTCATTGCAACATTTGGCAATTCTTCCCTTTGTTGTTGATGTAATGCTGGTGATGATGACCTCTGAATAATTTCTGTTACTGGACTGACTCTATTTAATTCCCTCACTGATCGTTGTCCTGGTAAGTCAGATAGCTGCACTGACTCTGGGGGTCCTGTAATCTCCCTGAATCTACCACTTGTTGCAGTTGCTGAGCCAGTATTTGCTGTCTTTTGGAACTGGGATTGATGCAGTTCTTGTTGTTGCTGCATTGGTTGCTGACTTAGTTCCCTCTCTCTCTGTTCCTTTGCCCACTGCACACGTTCCCTTTCTTGCAGCTTTTGTAAAACTTGCGGAGGAATTGGTTCGATTTTCCTAAAAGGCTGGCGCTGCTTCCCCTTTAGTGTGAGTTGTTCAGTGGAGAATGATTTTTTCAGATGGGGTTTCCCAACAAGTTTTTTGATGCGCTGGAGCTCCTCTGTGAACTTGTTTTCAATGTCCTGAACTTTTTGAGAATAGCGAGGTTTCTCCTCCAGCGAAGCAGCCCTCTGTTTGAACATGGATCTCCGTTCAGCTGCATCTTCTTTCAGAGCCTCCCTAAGATCTTCCCTTGAACTTTCCCTGGAGATGCCCAACCGGCTTCCACCATCATCTGAGTCTACAGATCCCTCACGATTGAACCCTGCCCAGGACCTTCCCGAGATGGAACCTTCTGGAATATCAAGACTTCGTCTGCGCTCCTCTAAGCCACGGACCTTCTCAAAAACTTTTGAACTTGCTCTTGTAAGCTTTGGAGAAGGTCTCAGAGTAAACTCTTTCCGGGAGCACTCACTCAGTGGAGTCTGTGACCAGGAGTCCGGAGTGGCTCCTTGAGACACGCTTTTTGGCTGCTTGATCTTTTCTTCAAACTCCCCAGGAACTGTGTCCTGGTATTCAGTTGGCACAACAGTTTTCTTACGCAGGTTGATGGGAGTAGTTGAGCCAGAGCGGCTCGGCATTGGAGAAGTGGAGGTACGTTTGACCAGTCTTGGGGATGGTGGTGGAAGAACTGGTGTGGGAGATTCTCTTGAAAATTCTTCTGACTGGCTTCTAAAACAAAGGATTTAAAGCAAACTCTGTTGGAATCTGTAGGCAGTAATTATGTCTTATGTCTTAGTAGCCATGTATTTTAAGAGCTAAGGTGTGTTTCTTGCTCACCTGTTGGAGTGATCTTCATGTCGATGTGTTCTAGTTTTATCCTCTCCACATTTGTCCATCACTGTTTTCATTTAAAAGAAAATACATTAATAGTTTTTGTCAATAATCCATTTTTTTTTAAAATAGAACAGTGCAAAGTTAAAACAGCAGTAATCAGTATTTTCATCAGGGCATTCAATGTCTTATACACTATTTATTTTTTTGGTCAATATGGATTTTTCATTAACTAAAATATAACAACGATTAACTTAAATAAACATATTTAACAACCCTTAGAAGAACTTGCATACTTAAAAATAATATATAGAATAGCATTTTTGCTTAAAAAAATTAAATTGTGGCTCCATCTTCCTGCTTGGTAATTGATTAAATATTTCCAGATATGGCTGATTGCCAGTTTTTTTAAAGTGAGCAATATTGGCCAATTAAATATAGTTGGCCAATTTGTCTCTATATTCCATTAAGTTTGTTTAGGACCTCATTTTTTCAGACAAAAAAGACAAAAATCTAGTTGCATATATTAGCTCAAAATAATATGAAGAGCTTTATTACAGTTGGTATTATCAAACTCACATTGTCTTTGAGTTAAAATAGATAATTCCCAAAAAATATTAAATAATTTGATGAATGTTTTTAGTTACCACTGGGGACAGCCTGGTCCTCAACATCCCCACGATCTTCTTTGGTCTCGTATTGGTCTCCACCTTCATCCTCTGTTGTTTCCGAATCTAAACATTAATATTTGAAAAAAAAAGTAGAAAATAAAGACTGTCAGCAACTATATGAAATCAATGAAATGGTACATTCAGTAGTCTTTGATATTTGGGCACTAATGAAAACTGATGTTAGCACCAGGACGAGCAAACAGAACCTTTTGTTGCTATGGGAACAATTACATCGTCCTTGTCAGTGAGCCTTAATGATATTTTGTAAGAAAACAACATCAACAACAAAATCAAACCAGACTTCTCAGCATTTTGACCTGAGAAGAAACATTTTTCATCATAAACTTCACATTGTTAAAACCTGCAGGAAGAAACAAGGTGGCAAAATCTGACAAGTAAATGGTTAAAAAACAGTCTCACACTGTGAAAAAGGTCCAGGTGAGGATGAAATTACCTTTTTTTGATTGTTTCACTCCCTGCATTTCATGGATTTTTTTGGATCATCTGTGTTTTACTGGAATCTAAATTTAGGATGCTTCCTTTTGACCAAACAAATAAACTTTATTTGCTGTAGACCAATTTCATCTGGTCCTTGATGCCTCTTACAATAATTTCCAACAAGGATTATGTCTGGAAATGTAAGCAACAAGAGCACAAGTGTGTTCCCTCTGATAAATATGACTTTCATTTTTAAACTGAGAGAAGATTCAGTCATTGTTAGGTCTGAAAATAGAAAACACAACTGAGTCATGGACGTTCAAGCAGCTCTCATGAGATGTTTGCTTCACAGTGGGTGGAATCACTCAATAGAAAAGAGCAGAAAAAAAAACTTGTTTGTGTTCAGTAAAAAAATTATGATCACATCAAACAATGCTGACAAATAGATAAAATAAGACAAAAATTTCACTCAGCTGTTAACATACTTTGGTTTTGTAGCAGAGCCTCTTCCCCACCATTAATATGTCAATATTAGTTTTAATTATAGCACATTTAAAATGACTGATGCCAATCAAAGTGCTTTACAAAACAATAAAATAAAATGCTAAACAAAATAAAAACTAAAATATGCATATAAAAGTACAGCAAAAGTAGATTAGTATAAGTAGGTATTTAGCCCTGTTTGACCAATCTTACAGCCTGTGGTAATAAAGAACACCCCTACATCACCATGTCTAAGAAACATGAATGTTCTTTGGTTCTGAATGATGGATGATGACCAAGCCAGAATGTGGATGACCTTGTCGAGGTCTTCAGGTGGGCATTAAGAGCGCAATAAGGTCCCCATTATACTTAATAGAGTATTATAGGTCGACGATAGTTTTGAGAATGCACCGATCTTCCGTAGCGAAGTTGTGGTGGTTTATTATCAACTGGACTTGTGTGCAATGACCTGGTTTGGTTGTTGAGGTCTTGAAGTAAGCCTCATGCCTAGGATATGATTGTGTTACCTGTGTTGGCAGCCTTGTGCTAGTGTGCTTTTAAAAGTTTGTTATGATCCAGTGACATATGAACAGGTCATGTAGGTTGTAGTGAAGTGCAGTTGTCATCCAGCGTGAAGGAGGTCTTCAGGTGTTGGGTTTTCACCACACAAGGATCGTTCTCATCTGACCAGAACATCTCTCCCATGTGTTGGCTGTCTCCAATGATTTTGGGTAACCTTAAATAATTGTTCTAAGTTCACCTTAAATTGAACAGACACTTGGATTTCTGGATACAAGTGGCTGAAATGAGCTTCCTTCGTAGGGAAGGCTCCGACTTCCAGATGAGCTGAGGAGCTCCATCATCCGGGGGGAGCTGCTGCTCCTCCTCATCAGAAGGAGTCAGATGAGGTGGTTCAGGCATCTGATTAGGATTTCTCCTGGGTGCCCCCCACTGGAGGTTTTCTGGGTATTTCCCATTGGGAGGACACCCCAGGGCAGACCCAAAGCTTATGTATCCTCTTGAGATCTCCCAGGAGGAGTTGGTGAGTGTCGCAGAGAGGAGGGATGTCTGGATTTTCCTCCTAAACCTGTTTCCCCCTCGACCCGACCTCAGATAAATTGAAAAAATGTATAAATTGTCCTGGATCTCTGCTCTGAAGCTTTCCGTCTCCTTCACAGTGAATACTTTTTTTAAGCTCACAGGTGTGACATAAACAAAATAACAATCATTTCAGTGAAACTCTGGAGTTTTCTGTTAATCTCTAAAGTGAAGTGGTTTGAGCATTTTTATTTATTTATTTATCTTTTAGCTAAAATTAGTTTATGATAAAATAATGCTGGTATTTTTTATTAAGATGAACAGAACAGCTTCAGTGTGACTGTCTCTGACACTGCCGGCTAAAAAGAAATATCTATCCAGTTGTCAAGGAAATATTTTAGTGTTTCATTTTCCACTTAAGTAGTTCGGGATAAAAAAACAAACAAACTAATGAATAAAAACTTAAACAGCACTTGCCTGATTTGTTCTTTGGTCAGATTTGTTTTCATGGCTGCTCTTGGTGCGTCCTCCAAAGGTACTTTTTTTTTGTCTTGGCTTACATTCAACAGCAGGGTATTCCCCGAGATACACTGGGGGTTCCGAGCCATTACTATTCACCTAAACAAGGAGATCTCCTCTGAAGACATCAGCAGTTTGCATGCATAAGATTCAGTTTCTGATATGCTGTAACTCTGCCAACACACAGGCAAAATCCTCTCAAATTTAAATGCAGAAAGAAGAAGAATGGAAAAAAGGCACTTTGTCCATTATATAACAAGTCAGAGTCTCAGCAGCTCCTTTCAGAGAATCCATGTCTGAAAAGCATGGAGCACAGAGCTCCATCCGCAGGTGGAAATGTCTGTTGAATGCGTATCATCCACTCTGAGGGAGCCCCCCCTGTCCACACAATAGCCAGCGACAGTGTAAGCATCTTCCCCCGCTGTGTTCCACCCCACAGGCAGTGCTCACCGATAGGCAGAAAAACCAGTGGGAGTGATCCAGCCCTCTTGAGATCAGCATTCTACAGCACTGGCTGACATATCTCATCTTTCCCTTCCTCCCCATTTGTCTTATTCTCAAACTGCTGTAATGAGCCGATGTGTTGTCAGCAGAGAGGGGGAGAACGGCTGCAAAGGGGTCCTCCTCACTCCTCTGCATTGGTAGGAGCTCTGTCAGCTCTCAGCAAATGTGTTACTGGCTGCTTAGACTGAGTACACACAAGCTGCGCTTACTGCTCCATTACTGGATTATTTATAAAACTGCTGCTGCTGTTTGAACTGTATTACTTAGAATATTCTGTAAACACCGTTAGGCGTTAGTCTTCCCCAACAGAATCACGAACCCTGTGGAAATCGTTTCATTCCACCACTGAGCAGAAATAGTGATGCTGGTTGTGACGTATCCGTTCACACACACAGAATCACACTGTGCTCAGAAACAAAATAACACTGTGTTGTGTAAGTTCACAACTATAAATAAACCTGTGCTTAAAAAAAGCTCAAAAGTTTGTTTTAAACGCCCTTAAATCACTGAAAAAACAAACAATGCATATATACCTGAAAATAAAAAGCAAATGTAATAATTTTTTTAAAACGCCAGCTGGCATGATTACACGGTTTGTTGATTGTATAATCTCGGGTCACGCAGAGTGCCTTTTTGTCTCCTTGGCAACAGTATTATATGTGCACGATTTTATTTTTCGTACACCGCATGACTTGAACATTAACCTCAGGATGGCGTGACGCTTTAGTAAATATCCCAGCGGTTGCTGGCAACAGGTAGCTGCTTGTTTTAAAGGAATATGCCAATAATCAAATATCAGCTAAAGAGAATGTGAGATCACCAAAACTTGAATATACTTTTAAAAATAGAAAGTACATTAAAGACACAGTGTTCATTGAAAGAATGCATACTGCCCGCCACCTTTCATGCCACACTTTTAGACATAGATCATTTTGTGTTTAGAAATAATGGCGTTGTAGCCGTGTTGGTGAAACCTTGAAAGTAACGTCACACAGTCTCATCTGATGTCTTACATCATCTGCTAGTGCTTGGAATATGTGTTGTTAAACACTCTCAGTGACTACAACACCAAACTTTAGCTCCATATCTGTAAAATTCACTAAGGTATGGCCATTTTTGTGTAGGAAATTAGCTGTGATGGCTCTCTTGTAAGTCAGTTGTAGAGGTACAGCCAATAATTACTTTTCTAAATGTTTCATTGAAATCTGTCCAGTGGTGCATAAGATATTTTGCTAACAGACAAACACAGCTGTGTCCAACAGGCTTTAAGCAAAGACATCATGCTCAAAGTATGTGTTGAGGATGATGATCACTTACTATCACAGCAAATTTTACCTCAATATCTGTTAAATTGGCAGAGAACCAGACATCCCTGTGTTACAGTTTTCTAAGGTCAGCTGGGTGTGGTGGCCATCTTGAATTAAGTTGGCTCCAAAAGCTGATCAGTTGAAGATGAACAACCAGTGATTGCTTTCTGAAAGTTTCAGGAAAATCCATCCAGTGGTTTGTGAGATATTTTGCTGACAGACAGAGTGAACAGTTAAATGATCGTCCACCTTTCATGACACTGGTTGCATCGAGCACCACAGCTATTTAATATAATTTATTTTAACATTCAGTCCACCACAGTAGCTAAAAACTGGTGTGGTAGTAGCTGAGAGTCATCCCCAACACGAACTCTGAGCACTAACGGCTCACATAAGATCTTTGTTTAAAAATCTTTGGCATAAAAGGCAGCAGGTGGTACAGATTCCTACAAGGACAGAGAGTTTTATTTTTAAAAACATTTTAAGTTTAAAAAGCTTCTCTCAAGTTGTGTTTAAGTCAGATGAATTTTAATAAATGGTTTCTTGTTTGCGAGCATCTTAAAAAGTCCAAACATCCCAACCAGGTTGGTTTATTTAATCAAAGTATGTAAACTATACACAGACTCTGAACCCAGCTTGGTGGTTCGGACTCATCTAAATGCTCACAAACTGCTGGATGAGTCCTTTTTTTCACTTATATTCATCTTTAATCTGTTGATCTGTTTATTAGAGCGACATGGAGCTGTAGGGGATTTCCACGGCTGAACTCTGTGTCCACCTGTTCGCTCACCGTCATGCTCCAGGAACAAGACAACATGGAGGGGAAAATATCCAAAGTGGCTGGACAGAGGCCACCGTCACGCTCAGTGGCTACGTCTGAAGCTCCAAATATAGCTCATGCTCAACGGCAGAATTACTCCACCAGCTTCAGACATGCAGCTTTCTAAATAAAATCCAGATTCTACAGTTCCTTTCAGCTTGATTGTTTTTAGATTTGCATCACTCTTCTATTTCCAGTTACAACTTCAGCTTGTGAATGCTGACTCAGCGCTCACACTCGAGTTTCAGTTTGTAGCTTTTATTTTTTCAATCCAACTACTTCTGCATATTCTGTGCTATTTTAGCCAACTTTCATCCCATTCAGGAGCCAGGCTATATAAAATATATAACTGTATTTATAAAAATAATCTCTTTAATTCATTCTGAAACATTGTTCTCTTTGAAATCTACTTCAGCAAACCGGCTCCAGTTTCATCTTCTGATGCTACGTTTAGCTTTTAGCTCGAGTTTTGCTCCTTTAAGGGTTTGTTTTATGTTTTTATAGCTTTAACAGTGCAGCTTCTTCAAAATATTTCAGCAGTCATTTAACACTTAGTATAAACTCTCTAGTTTCTTTCAAGTTTATTATTTTAGATCAAAACCTGACAGCGATTTTAAAAAAATAATTGATACAGGTTGCATGATTATTGGGTCTAATAGTGTCGCTTAATGATAAAGTATTTCCTGAACATATTGTTTAGATTTTATTGTCCATTTAGGTTTAAGTTACCATTTTTCAGCGTGAAAGCTCAGAAAAATCTCTTTTCACTTCAGTTGCTTTGCAGCAAGAGGCAGAAAAAACAAGTAATTAGCAGAACGACAGCGTTATGTGAGATCTCATTCAACGTCGACAGTTGTCACGCTCAGATGACTCTAATATCTGTAAAATTATATCAATTTATGTGTTGGGTAATGTTGATTGGCTGTGGTGGCCATCTTGGATTGGATTGACTCCAAAACTTAATCAGTTGTTGACGTACATCCAGGGATTACTTTCTGAAAGTTTCATTATTATTTGTCCAGTGGCTCATTGGATATTTTGCTAACAGACAGACAAATGAACACACATCATGACAGCAACATTTTTATGCGTATAAATTATTCCTTTTTACACATTCCCTGATTAGCAGAGAACACGGGAGGTAAGTCAGTCAGGGCTCGGCTAAAATTAGCCGTGATGTCTTGCTGTGTAACAGGAGAGACGCTGGGCTGCTAGCATCACAAAAATCTAAGGCCAGGCACATTCCACAGTAAAAATAACTGGGAAGAGCTGGTGGACCAGCGAGAGGGGCGGGACAGAGGGAGACATTTTCAAAGACGGGGGAGGAGAGAGAGCGGGAGAAAAGGCTGCAGGCCCCATCACTGAGTGATGGAACAGCTGTAGGCTGTGTGCAGCAAAGGACCGAATCAAAGGTTAAAACCAACATAAAACATTACACAGGACAAGTGTTCTCCTTAAACAGCACCGAGGCGCTGCGTCACACGGCTGTTGTGCTTCTGCATTGTAGCGTATCTCTAAAAATGGAAGGAGCGATCCATTAGTGAGGTTTAAACACAATCACAGAACTCTAAAACCAAAGGTAATATAAGGTAAAAAAGTTAAATATTCTGGAGGTTTTCTGAGCCCGAACTCAAGTGTGATTCTTCCAGAAACTGATGAGATAATTACTTTATCTGTAGTGTGTGTAGGCTTTTTATCTTCATTTGTATTATTTCCATCAGGTCAGAACAACACAATAAAAGAAGGTCATCTCTGATTCCAACAATCCTACAGAAAAAAAGAAACTTTGAAACAAAGATCTTGTGAGAGTACGTGTCATCTACTGACACACCAAACCTGAGCTCTAAGTTTTAACCAGTTTACAGTTTGCTGAAGTTGATTAGCTGGGGCAGCCATTTTGAATTAAGTGAACTCCAAGTTTTAATCAGTTGTAGATGTTCATCCAACGATTTTTGAGAGTTTCATTAAAATTCGTCCTCTTGTTCATGAGATATTTTGCTAACAGACAGACAAATAAATACGCACACGAACATGGGCAATCAGATGATCGCCCACATCATTTCAAGGTGGCAGCCCCCCCAAATAAAAATCTATTCTGATTCCAACAAACTGAACAACCTGAAAAAATATATGATTTTTGTTTTTACCATAAATTGAATTGAATCCTTTTTTATGAGACCAAGGTCTGTGGAAGACATGAAAACCCCCTTTTTCCTTTCTGCCACCTAACATTTGAGAGAACGGCTGCATTTGACAAAAAATATTCTTAAATCTAAACCAACTGGACCCCATTAAGAATGTACAAGCCTCTGCACATGAAAACATATGATAAGACTATACATTATCTGCAGGAAAAAGGTTCAGAAGTGAGGAAAGTGTTTCCACAGATACAAGCCGAGTGCTGCAGAACAAACTGAGCTGATATACAAACAGGAAATGTTCTGGGAAAAGCTTTTTTGTAAAGCAGGCCGATGTTGTCAAAGTGCTCGGATGGGCTGAATTTAGATCAGGTCCGGAGGTTATACGAGGCATAAAAAGAGGTTTTGTTGATCAGAATACATGCTGCACTACACTTGGTTAGACACTGAAGACTCTGTAAGACTCACAGCGACACCAAATCTGCAGTTTTAAAAAGGATTTCTTTCATACCTGCTTGGTGGAAATCACACATTTACACTGTATACATACACATGAAAATAAAAATATGCATTAGCTGCATCCTATTTAAGTATTTAAAGAGTAAAACAATACATTTTATATAGATTGTGATAAAAGAAAACTGTATTTTAACCAGATTTTTTTGTATTTATTATGTATATGCTTGAATATCTGATTACATATTAAATATTCAGTGTATTTTTATCATTATATGTAATGTTAGCTATCAATAAACACCATTAATTATATAAAAACAACATCCAAAAGTTGTTTGTTTTTATATGATTGGGGAGGAGGAGTTTACAAAGAAGAAACAAAAACAGTAAAGTTAGTAAAAACGACTGACATCATTAAACAGGTTTAACAGGTCATGTTGTTGGTAATATGAGTTGGAATTTTCTTTTCCAATGTGGCAAAGTAAAAGCAAATTAGATAAGCCAAATTGTTCGTTCTTCTCCTCGTCACTATGGCAACCAGGCCTCAAGGAGGACTTTGGCATTCTGGGTAAATTTTATAAACATTTTATTCAGTGGCTTTGCTGTGATAATGATTACAAGCATTAGTGATGCTCTGAATTTCTGTTGCACATATTATATTTAAATAAACTATATATATATATATATATATATATATATGAAGTAAAAAAATGTAGAAATGGTTTTCTTGTCCTTCGAATGACTACTTACTTGGTACTTGACACAAGTTTATGGATGCCAAAGGTTGTTTTGGTTTAAAATAGTGAACAGTATTTAGTGACATTATTCTAAAAAGAAGTTAATTATTTTTCTGTAAAAGTAAAGCAGTATTTACAGCATATTCATGTATTTTACCTTCACCCAGATCCAAGACAGCCAGCACAGCGCTGGTCCGAGCCTCTCCGAGGTGGTTATTGGCGATGCAGGTGTAGAGCCCAGCATCACTGGGTTTGCAGTCCCTAATCCAAAGCCCTCCATACTCCTGGTTCTCCATGTTGAGGAGCTCTTCGTTGTGGTACCAGTACAGGGAGGGCTGGGGATCTCCGGCCACAGTCACCTTAAGTCGGATGTCACAACCTGTCCCCACGGCGGCATTCCTCATTTTGCGAACAAAAACAGGTGGAGATGGATTGGGATAAGTGGGGCCCAGAGGATCGGGAACTACCTGCTCCGGGCTTGCTTTAGACCGCTTCGGGGGGATGATGGGACTGGGGGGTGCTGCTGCTTCATCTGCTCCCTTTTTAAGGGTCATTTGTGCATCAGCTTTTCTCATGGTTGATCTGACTTGATGGGTCCTCCGGTGGACTATATGTCTGTATGACTGTTAGTTTAAAGAGTCTATGATCAGCTCTTAAAGATACGTCACCATTACCATGCTCTGAACATAAGATAACTCAACAGTTTAACTTAATCTAAACTCTTTTAGAAACATGTCTAACCTTCTAAAATTGATGTTCTCTGACCTCAGTTGTTTGATAAGGAAAATGAACTAGTTGATGAGCAGGTAATTAATCAGAAAGAGCCAGCCACCATGCTCCTGAGCGGCGGTATTTTTAGGGTAAGACCCTCCAGATCATGTTGCGTCGACAGCAGCTCCTTTGACTTGTCTCTTGGAGGTGACAGCCTTGCTTCTCCAGCCCCAGTTTTCCTTGTTGTCCTCTTACTCCTTCGTCTTTTGAGAACCTTTCCTAAAAGTATGCAACTTCTTTGCAAACCAAAGCTGCGCAGGTCTTCTTTGGGGTTCCTTTTTGTCCAGATTCACCTTGAGGTTCTTTCTTGGCTTCCGGTTGAATCCAGGCATCTACCCGATGAGTTGCACAGTGATTCACTCCCCCCTCCTCGTTCCTTGTCCCGTAAGTTGGATCACCCCACTCATGATTTCCCCCTACCTCTGCCAGTCAGTCTGGAGGGGGGAAATGACAGCCACAGCTCTGCAAACCTTACAATGACAGCTGCATGGCCTATCTGCCCACTCGCTGCAAGGCTCCCGCCCTCCGGTCATTTTTAGCCAACCTGGGATCAGTGGCGCATGGCGCAACACTTGGCACAATGGAAAGGGAGAGCTGGTAAGAGACGAACAATTAATTTACAAGTTATAGTCACAGTCATTGATGTGCTCTACCCTCTTTCATTCCTTCCCTTCAGAGATTAAAAAAACAAAAATTAAATGCCCTGCACTTGTTTCTCCAGGTGATGTGAGTGAAAACTACTCCAACAGTTTCTGCTCGGGATGCAATGAAAATAAAAACTGCTTTTATGAAAATCAAATCAATGTCTGCTGTTAAATATTACCTGGATTTTTTTTTTTGTTGATTAAACTACTGTGAATTGTCTTTAAAGTTGCAAAATCAGGCATGTTCCCCATCAGCTGCGCTTCTCAGGGATCTGTTTGCAATCAGAGGAAGAAATTGTTGCATTGTTGACGTCTTAACCTGTGCTGTAATGTTGCTTCTGCAGTCATCGCAACTTCTGCTTTTATGTTTCCCCAAATGAGTCGAAGGACTGACTATTAAAAAGTACATTCCTTTTCTATCAGATGAAATATCAAGTGACTCAGCTGTGGTGTATTAATCACAAAATGAAAGGAAAGGGGATTTTTTATATATAGTTTATTGATGTCAGCTGTACAAGAGGACAGAATTGTTTATCACGTGCTTCTCACAGCATTTAAATCAGGTCCTAAAGTATTAAATAAATACATAAGTCAAGGATAGTTTTAGCAAAGAACATGAAAAAGTAAAAAAGTAAAAAAAAAAGCTGAAGACATTTTACACCAACTCAAAGTAAAAAAATAAAAAGTACATCTGTGACTCTTTTAAAGTCACACATATATTAAGTCCAACAAATACTTTGTCCCACATCTGAGAACACAATAACTACTTTGATGTGATTAATGAAGCTGAAAAGCTCAAAGTGTCACTTCACATGACCGTGGATGTGATTTCAGACGACAGTGACGACCGGCTGCTTCGAGAAACTGACATTTTCTCCAGAAGGCCAATCTTTCGCAGTTTTTGCTCCAGCCTCTTCCTGAACTTCTCTCCCACGAACGCGTACAGCACCGGGTTCACACAGCTGTGGAGGAGCCCCAGGCTCTGGGTGGCAAACATGGCCTGATCCACCGCCATCCTGTCCGAGCACCCGTAGTTCACCATCTTTGTCCTGAAGAACGTGTCGGTCATCACCACGATGTGATACGGCATCCAACAGAGCAGGAAGGCAACCACCACACTGATGATCACCCTCATTGCTCGTTGGCGCTGGAAACCCCCACGGATGTGCAGGAGGCGCTGGATGGTGATCCCATAGCAGGGCACCATGATGGCCAGGGGGATGATGAAACCCAGACCGTGGCGAAGAATTCTGGTGGCCAGCCTCCAGTCATCCGCGCTGCTGGGGTTGTATTTTTCACCACACACCAAGTGGCTGGAATTTGGGGATATGAAAGAAGAGTTGAAGAACCCCGGCAGGGACAGAAGCCCCCCAATGATCCAGACAGCAGCACAAACCCCCCAGCTGACCACCTGCCGGTTAGCCTTGCGGGCCTCCATTGCCCGCACAATCACCATGTAGCGGTCCATGCTGATGCAAGTCAGAAAGAGAATGCTCGAGTAGAAGCTTAGCTCCTGCAGGACAGTGACAGTTTTACACATGGCGTCTCCAAACACCCATCCTTGGGTCACAGAGACAGCCCAGAAGGGAAGGGTGATGGCCAGCAGGAGGTCCGCCACCGCCAGGTTGAGGAGGTAAAGGTCCGAAGGATTCAGCTGCTGCCCACTCATGCCAATCACGAAACCCACCACCAGGTTCCCAGGAATCGCCAGCAGGAAGACGATGATGTAAAACGTGCAGACGACCAGCATCACCACGTCTGGGGCGGTGAAGGTGTCGCAGGGCTGTGTGGCTGGGTCTGGGAAAAACTCGGTGTAGTTATAGGTGAAGTTGAGTTCTCCATAAATGTCGCTGAAGTTGAGGAGAAGTGAGGAGTAGTATGGATCTGATGAAAGAAATTATCAAAATTATTGACTTTATAGGACGTATTTCAGAGAGATACAGCATGATATGTTTAAAATGTCCATTTTTTTTCCAATTACTGAAAAAAAAGGGTAAAAGTTGTTATTCCAGGTATAAAACTACTCACCGGTCATTGTGGTGTCTGCTTTGTGGTGGATCTTTGTGTTTGTCGAGAAGAGACACAGAACAAACACTGTTTGTTGACACCCCTCCCATCAGGCTAACTCTCCTCTTCCTCCGAGTTTTGATTTGCTCAAGAATTGAAGCAGGGAGGTGTCGTTTCCAGTCCCACTGACTGACCATTATTTCCACTGTAGATCCTGCAATTCTCACTTCATATGCATATAGGAATATATCAATTAAATCATAAAAACTTTATTAAATCGTTGAGCAAATCCAAAATTCAAACAGAGAAACAAATGGTTATTTTTTTTGTTTGTTTTTTTACATTGTAATGAATAAAGTTGTGTTTATACATAAAAATTCCTATTTTTGGGTAGTAAATGTTTTGTTTTTACCAAAACCACAGCGCCTCTGCGTGGTTACCTCCATCACATGGGATCAGCTGTCAGGCTGCATTGGTGTAAAACTGAAAGAGAAACTATTAATCATCATCAGTGATTTCATTTATGTAAACACTTGGTTGATAGAGGAAATCTGAAAAATAATTGAACATATCAGATGTAAAGGATATTCAGTTCTGTCTGATCTTCTGGGTTTGTTATTTGCCAGATGTAAAGTTGTAAAAGTCAGAGGAGCAGCGGTCTGAAACATCCGTCCACATGTGGACGAAGCTTTAAAACAATGGGACTTCGCCTCTGATGGCGGCTGCGGTTGAGAGGAAGTTCCCAGCATGTGTCTTTGTTGACACACGAGTTCATCACATTTCCTGCCACGCATCTGATGTGTTTCAACGAACAGTGTCACAAGTGTTGTGTTTCACTTCTCAGAAACGCCAAAAACATGTTTTCAACAAAGGAGACGTGGGAGAAAACACCGAGCTGCACAACAGCAACTTTACTCTGGCATCATATCAAATGCCTTGTTAGGACTGAAAGGCAACATAAAGCAGATTAATACGAACAGATTCAAACTTTTTTATTCATTGGTGACACCAGCTGTTTATTTATCTGACTTGTTGCTGAAATTTATAAAATATATTTCTGCATTGCTGAGCCTTGAGTCATACTTCATTTACACTGTTTATGACTTTATAGGAAACAAAAACTGCAGAAATGTGGTAAAAATAAATGCTGAGCATGACTTAATTAAATCCTCACCTTATATGAGGACACGGCGGGCGAACATGTATTTGGCTCTTTGTCAGCTGTTGATTTTAGTTTAACTGATCTTCTGTTATCGCCTGTTGCTGAAAAGCAGGCATTAAAGTTTCTGCATATTATTGACTGCATGTCTGTTAGTAAAATATCCCATAAACAAGAGGACAGAAATCAATCAATGGACGGGCATCTACAACCAATTAACATTCAGTCAACTTGATTCAAGATGGCTGCCAGAGCCAACACTTTAAAAAAAACACTGCTTCAATTTGACATTAACTACTTTGAGTCATTGTTGTGTTATCTAAATAAAACTTTCAGCAAATTATTGGACTGGCATCTACTGATTAACGCTTGGAGCTTATTTTTTGGTGATAAAGGTGTATAAAAAGATAAAATAAGTGGGTTAAAAGTTGCCTTTTTTAGAGGTATTTGTTCTCCCGTCTCTTGAACTGTTCAGTGACAGGGTCAACTAGGAGTTAATTCAGTCTCAGTCCCATTACTGCAGAGATGCGTAATTATTACAGGCTTATTATGCTGCCGGGGTGGAAGGTGTGTTCGAGAAATCAATGTGATTATTGCTTTTCCAATAACCTGAAGCTTGTTTATTAGAATTATTCTCATTTGGGGCTCAGTGAAGGAGCGTTCGAGGCACCGGGGGTAAAGAAACTTATTTCCACACAAACATATTAATAATCAGTGCAGATTTGATCTATTATGTATTAATTTTTATGAGTTTCCTCACTCCACAAAGGGAACATGTTGGGTTTCACAGCCTCCCAGTTGTGGTAAAGTGGCTTTCTGAAAGATTTAGATGAAACATTTTGATAAAAGTGGCACAAAAATCCAATATATACTATTTTATCTGTACTCTTTTAACATAACTGCAAAAACTAAAGGGGACAAAAGGTTTACGTGCTTGGTGCAACAAAGGATATGAAGAAACCTGAGGTTCAGCTGTACGCAACGGATTGCTTCAAAATTGACTACTTCATGTTAATCTTTTCTGTCTTTTGTAGTAAAACGTGTTTTTTTCCATCAAACAAGGGAACAACTTTGTGGTTATGTCACAATATGCTTGAAGAGGGGAGGGGGAACAGAAAAAAAGCAAACACAAAAGCTATTTGTTGTTTCCGCCACTAGATGGAGCTGAAGACTGGAAACAACTTTAATTTGATAGACGGTGGGTTTGATTGGGTCGTTTTTTTGTACAGATGTTCAGCCACAACACTGCTGTGACAAGTTGTGCACATTTAAAAGAATAAAAGTCACCTTTACACAGAGTTATTGGCATTTCAAACTGCGAAGAATATTTTTGCTCTATTACTGTACAAGGCAGTATAATCCACATGACACATTGTTAATAGCAACTTACGCAATCAGAGCACAGGAAAACAAAAAAAATGGCATTGTTATTCTAAAATTTATTTGGTGAACCGTTCCCTTCTACTTTAAGTGGTCCCACCTTGATAAAAAAGTACAGTTGATGGCAAACAAGCAAAACAAGATTGCTGAAAAAGAAAAAAAAAAAATGGTCGATCTACATTTCCATCATTCAAAACGAACCTCTGATCCAGTCACGTCAAATGCAGTTTGGTTTAGAGAGTCAAGACCCTTTAATAAATTTAATTTGGGCATCCAGTCCAAGAACATCCTCAACCATACTTATTAAGGACTTTTTCCACTTAGGGAATTAAAAACAAAAAAGTGGAAATCAACTTCCTGACGTAACCGACAGCCAAGCTTCGACATAAATTAAAAGAAAGTGCATCAAGTGTTCAAGTAGGATGAGTGAAAGAATGAAGGACAGGTTTGAGGTGGGGTAACACTGGCACACGACCGGTAACCTGCAGAGGTCTACAGGAGCGAACCGCCACCGTTCAGCTGGTCAAGTTCTCCTCGTGACCTGCGCTCAGACTAAATGACAGAGTTAACCATTTCAGGCTGGAGAAAAGTTATGCAGTTCCTTTCTGAGAATGCCAACACAAGCAGTGGTGGACAACATCCATTTTTATAAGATGCCCCCTCCCCCTCCAAAAAAAAAAACACCCCCAGTTTCATCTTTTGGCACGTCGTGGATCCCTGCCGTTGCTAATGGTAACAGAGGACTTTGTGGCCGTCGGGGGTCCAGCAGCATTAACAGGCGGAGCGCCGTTGCCGGGCGACCGGCCGTTGGGACGGCCGACGTTCCCAAACGCCGGGTCACGGGGCGTGCCAGGTGTGGGGTTGTTGGCGAATGGCGGCATGGTGCCATTACCTGTGGGTTGAAAAACAAAGAGTTAGAAAAATCAGACAGCTGAAGACATTTAATTAAACCTAAAGGTGGCGTCTGACTGGGCTCAGACGAGTTGGTGAGAGTCTACAGAACGTCTCAAACCATCTTCAACCCTTCTTGTTTTCGTTGCCGCCATCTCCTGCACATCCTAAGAGTTCATGAGCTGCATTCTGACACCAACACAGGAGCTCTCCTCACAGAAAATGCAATCTAAAACATGCAATTTAGTGAGACTGCAACAGAAACTTTGCCTGTTTTCTCACATTTCTGAGTTGTCAACTAGTCTATCAGTCGCAGCCGAGCAAAAATACTACCTTAAGCTCTTAAAACTGTTTGTAAAACACTGGAGTGAAGCTGCTTCTGCTTCCTCTGTGTTGTGTTTACTGATACAAATGAGACTTGTATATTTCACATCAGTCTTATTTACACCCATTTAGCTCCTAAACTCAACAACACTGAGATTTAGAAGTCTAAACCTGCCAAACCCTGATTGTCAATTATTTAAAGCGCAGTCCAACATCTAATTAGTTGTTCTAATGATGTTTTACCACATTTTTTTGCATCTAAATCAACATATTGTAACTGTGCTGACAAACACCCAAGCGAACAAACGACTGTAAGTTTCCTGGCTGCGCTGCGAGGAACAGTGATGAGAATTATGGTTCTTTTCTGGGATCCAGATCATTTGGTTCAGCTCACCAAAAAGAGAAAGAGTCAACTGTTTTTAGCTGAGCAGAGCCAAATGATCCAAGCCCCAGAAAAGAAATAATTCCCATCATTAATGGTGAAAGATGTACTGACCTGGTGGAGCAGGTGTACCTGAATTCTGATTCGGTGGAGAGTTTCCTCTCTGGTTCTGGTCAGGCTTACCCTGTCAGGAGGACACAACAAGTGAGCAACAGGGCAACAAATTCACTCAACCAAGTGGAAAGGCCTGCAGAAAAAGACTTGGTCCCGAGTTCATGAATACAGTGTTGTTTTTGAGAATGTCAAGTTCTAAATGAGGACATTCTGACAAATAAAAAACAGTCCCCTGAGGTGGTTTAGGCACATTGGAGTGGGTTACTCACAGACTTGTTCTGCTGGTTTGCTTGGGCTAGCAGCTCTGGGTTTGGTTCACTGAAGTTGGGCACTTCTGAATACACCATGCAAAACCTGGAGGAGCAAAACTCAGATTTTTACAGCCACATTTTAAAAACACTGATCAAGATCTCAGCTGCACTGTTTATACATCCCATCTGAAAACAATGTTAACTTCTTAAATATTCAAAGGCAAAATCTTAAAGATTAATCTGTTAGCTGTCAGGATGTGTTGCAGGATCAATGTGACCAAATGTTAGCACAATATCTCTAAAACTGACTGAATTACTGCCATTTTAGTGTTTCTATGGTCAACTGGCTGTGGTGGCCATCTTGGATTGGGTGTGTTTCAAAAGTTAACTGAATGCAGATGCACACTGGGCGATTATTCCCAGAATGTTTCACTCAGATCCATCAAAACGCTCCAGAGATATTTTAACAGAGCTTTGTGCAATCCGTTAGCTCTCATGGTAGGTGTTGGGGATCAGTCTAAACTACTACCACACCGATTTTTAGCTCACCGCCTGTGAAATTAACCAAGTAACAGGCTTTTCTGTGTTCACTAAAGTCAGCCGTCATGAATCGGGGGCCGATGAGCATTCAGTGATCAAATCTTTCTGCAAGTTTGTGGCTTCATGATATATTTATAAACACACAGACAGACAGACAGGCAGACAGAGACACCTTCGCCTCCCACGGGTCATCTCAAACAGATCTGCAAGCATCTACTCACTCTCCGATCTTCTGGAGATCTCCTCCTCTTCCAGTGTACAGGGTCAAGCAACCTTTCCATATGGACGCATAGCTGGAAACAAACAACCAGTATTAGGCACAGATGGAGCTCACTGTTTAAAAACAGACACACTGCCAGCTGTGGACACAGAACCAGTCCTACCCTCTGGTCAGCTTGATGATGTCCCCGGGCTGAATAAGACTACCCAGCTCGTCCCAAACCGAGATGGCAATACTTCCGCTTTTGTCTGCAACTTTACAGGAGCGCACCTCATGGCCGTCTTTCGTTTTAGTCACTCGTCCTGAGAGGGGGGGAGACAAACAGATCATTATTATTATAAAAGACTAAGCTTCAAATGTCTTAAATCTATATGTTGGGTGCGTGCTGGGTGTTATCCGCCGGTCCCTTTAAGAGCCCCGGCGCGGCTCTGACGTGCGGACGGCACGGCTACAGCCTCGGCTACTCACCGATCTCCAGAACGATGAAAACAATGTTCAGATTTTTCGACCCGGGCTTCACATCCTTTATCAAAAATACGGCCTCGTTCGTGGGGGCTGCCATGATTAGTGTCGAGTTCAAACAAATCAGTTTCGCTTCGCTTTTTCTTTTTTTTGGTCCAGTAGATGCTGCTAATTAGCCTGCTAGCTCAAAATGCTAACAGAAACAACTCATCCGCACAGTTTGAAACCGCTGGTCGGCTACTTTTGCGTCTACATCCAAGCTATTGCTTTTATGACGTTGGATAAAATAGCTAAAAAGGTGGCTATCCTGAACACTTAGCTCGCAGTTAGCTACCTTCTTTTAATATCAGCCTCACTTGTCATCTCGTCCTTCCCGATTATCGCCATAATGGCAGCTTCATTCCTCACTGTTCAGCGAAACAAACCTGTAATCACTCAGAACAGACCTATGTGGGGCTCGATTGGCCAGAATATCGCAAAACTACCGTCAGGCTGACAAATCAAGTGGTTTCCTTACAACACATTAAGTAACTGAGTGTTACATGAAAGGCCTGCGTTGTCTGTGTTGCCAGCAACTTAATGCTTTCCAACTAATCGAGCGCATTTCCTTTGTGTGGCTCTTGTAAAGTATAAGGAACTGTTAGCTTTGTTAGCGCGCAGTCTGGCCAAATGCTTTGTTATGCGACTAATGTGGCTAACTGTGTCCCCTAAAAGGTTGCAAATGTTCGACAAGCCTGACTTAAAAGTGTCCTGAATATTAGTTCCTAACTAAAGTCTCGACACTAAATTTAAAACCTGAGCAAAGCAGCTCACAAAAACCGATTTGCCCCCGCTTCAACAATGCCCCAGAAACTACGTCAGCACGCGCTGCCGGTGACTTTTATCTATCTCGGCCGGTTCCATTATCGAAACACGGGGGGAAGGGCGATGGTTTTTCCGCTGGTACGTTATCAAACACATCAAGAAAAATCGCGAAACCTCACCTGGCTTCTGCTGCTCTGAGAACGATGTATTAAGAAAAATAACCAAAAATCTTGAAAGGCGGTTCTTGCTCACGATCGATTTACAGCTAAGGAAGTAGTTGGTTCCTACCTGCTATGAGGGTTTTATCGCGAGAAGTGGCGGCATTTACGAGACTTCGATATAAACGGTCTTTTCGTGTTTGCATATGGTTTGTACATGATAGATATATGTTACATATATATTTTTTCTCGTTACATTACATAACGAATGCATGATCTTTTTACCGCTTACAGGCTCGCGTTGTTTAAAATACAAAAAAAGGAAAAAAAAAAAAGTCGGTCGACAAATGCGTCGCGAAATGAACGTATTGTGCAACACCGGCGAGTTTTGCGCTATTTTGATATGATTATTAAAACATCAGACGCCAAAAGGAAGCTCGTCACGAACAGGATTCGAACCTGTGCGGGGAAACCCCATTGGATTTCGAGTCCAACGCCTTAACCTCTCGGCCACCGTGACAATACACAACAATGCGGTATGCATGGTGAATTTAAAGGTACATTCCAACCATTTATTGATTCATTATGTCTATTAAAGGCTTTACTTAAACGTTTCCATCTGTTGAGTTATGATTAAATAAACTATAGGTATTGCCAACAGATGATGAAGTGAAAGAAGCACAGGATGTTGTTGTTTTAAACATTAGAGGGAGACAAACACCACCAAACCACCACTCCTCAAATAAAAAAATGAGGTTTTCCTCGCAGTGACATTTATTTAATTCTGAATTTTCACTTAATCACCTTTTCATGCCCTTTTACTTTTATGCCATCTTGTAATTTCCAACTGATTACCTCAAAAATGCAAATAAAAAAACAGATTTACCTTAAAGAGGGAGCAGTATCCATGGTTCATCGTTTCCAAATAGTTCATTTAAAACAACTAGTTAAATACAGTCAGTCGACAATTAATTCCTTAAATTGACTGAATGTCAAATTGGTAATCACACAAAAATTATTATTATATCTTTTTGAGCAGTAACTGTTATCATGAATATAAAACTATATAGCTTTCATTTCATATTTTTACTACTAATGTAGATTAAACTATGCGTTAACTTGTCTTTTGTGGGTAATTAAGCCCTCTTGGGGGTAACATTTACTGTTGTAATGCAGTAAATGTGTTTTCTTGTAGCACAGTCGGTCTTTTTGTCGTACCACTACCAACTTAGTGTTATCGTTTAAATGTTTCATAGAACATCCAGTTTTAATCCTACTTTTTTAGTCAAAGTCAAACACAAAGTAACCAAATACAGATACTTCTGCTTCACGTTTCATAGAAGCTTAGGAAGATAAAGCAGTAGTAGCTGAGAGTCATCTCCAGCACTAACAGATCACGACAGATCTTTGTTTTTAAACTTTGACAGCCAAGATGATGGGCGATATGTATTCTTTCGAAGAATTCCTGTTTATCTGTTGTTGTTTTGATAGCCAAATGAGATATAAAAGCAAACAGAAAGTCAGTTTATAGCCATCTTTTCAGTGTGAAATCTTATTTATTGAGATTTATGTTGTTCCCTGCACAAACCCACTCCGATCTAAGTTGTTTTTTCCTGTTGTTGTTCCACTGTAACAACTTTAAGGACAATGGAGTGCCGAAACGGTGGAAGAAAACGATCCTGGAAAGCCAGACCAATCCGCGGGATTTGTTATCAGAGGCGGGCTGGGAGTGTATATAAGCAACGTCTGTAACAATACAAAGCGACATCTGGGCCAACTGGATTAGAAGTCCCTGGGTCCTGCTGAGACGTAACACCAAACGTTGCAGAGATTTGCCAAGTCTTGTCTGGGTGAAGACGGCATGAACGTCCCGTCTCCAGACACATGAGATGCTGCCAGTCAACCAGTTTAAAGACAAGATATTTAATCAGTAATAATATCAGGGAGGATGAGTGTGAGGACAGTGAGAAGAAGTTAGAAATAAGTTTCTTTTCTGTAAAAACTGTCAGCAGATTTCAAATACAGTTTATTATCTGGACATTTGGAAGAAAACTGGTCCAAAACCTCTCTGGGAATCCTTAAAAACTTAATCTCAGATACGAAAATTAAACTCTTTGGAGATTAATTGTGTTGTAGCAACTGTTCATTGTGACTCCACCCGTTAGTTTTATCTAATCTTAAATTCACATATAAATGCTCTGATTTCATGCACTGCTGTTTAAACAAAGGTTGAGCAACTGGACCACTCCTTTTTTTTAAAACCTAAATCAGCACAATGACATGCAGTTGGTGTTTTTGAGCATCTGCAGTCATACTTAGACTTTGAGGAGGAGGCAACATGTTCAGCATTATCAGAACATGAATAATAATGAAAAAGAACGTACATTTCAGCTCCAAATAAAAACAAAGACATCATTTTAGAGTTATAAATCTTTATTGATGAATGCAACACTAATTACCAAAGAAATGTCTGCATGTTTACAAGATGTGGAATCACTAAAGTGGAAACTTCTGTGAGGGAATCTTTGGTTTAAGTGGCTAAAAATTAAAAAAACAATGATGTTAACAGAAGTTATCACTACTTGACAAAGTCTGTGGTACATTTTAACATTTTGCAAAAAGTAGTTTTATGATCCAGATTTAACGGGATCATTTCAAAATACACATAAAGCATTTTTTTATTATTATTAGCAGACAGATATCACAAAGTAACACATAACGAGCAAACTGATAAAACTAACAAGCCCTTTTCAGTAGCGTGATTTATGGAAAAATAAAACTCAATGGAAAAACAAAATACAAAACAGTTGCAGAAGTTCGTAAAATACAGACAGAAAAGTTGTTTAAAAGCAGAATATATGTCTATTTTTTCTTATTTTTTTTTTATTTCAGATCCCACAGATTATGTTATTTAACCCAAAACCACCCGTGAAGTCCTGTTACTCCACATGCTGCACTTTGCTCATGTTTAACAGTTCTAGTTCTGCTCAAAAATACACATAAACATAAGAATAAAAACAATTTCTCAAATTAATTTCAACTACTCCTAAATGATAAATGAGCAGGCTTTCATTAAAAGTAAAATCTGATTGTCCTGATTGTCAAAAATATTTATATATTATCAAATATATTTACTAATACATGTTTTAGTATTTATTAGAATAAGGATTATGACAGCATTTTATGTTTTTTATTAACAAACACCTGTAAATACAGTCCTCTCTTTTTAAATATTTTGTTTCCAAGCAGCCAAACTTTCTTGTAAAGTTTTTTTTTTTTTGTACTTTGCCTAAATGACCATTTCAATAAGATCTTTAGGCTTTTTGTTACCAGCTGCCTGTCACAAAAACACAATTTCTTCTAAGATTTTAGCTCCAACAAGAAGATTACCAAAGAGTTATTAGTTTTTTGCTGGATTTTCTACATTTTTTAAAAACGTGCCTTTCAGATGTTGCTCATGTGCTTGGCGTAATTCTAAGACTTGACATTTTTGTCCTCCACTTGTGCAAACATTGCACATGTCATGATCAGGGACTGAATAAAAAAACTCCAAAGAAAACTGTTAAAGGCTCCCAGAAAGCCACTTTAAGTCCGGTTTAAAACATTACAAGAAAGCCTGGCTCCCTGCAAGAGAAGTTCGAAGAACCTTGGGGTGGTTTAAAACTTTTGCACAGCAGTTTCTTCCATTTGCAGTCAGGGAAGCTGTATCGTGCTAAATTCTTCTAATTGCATCACTTTCCTGACACACACATTTGTCTCACAGCAGAATTTTGCTTGATTTGTTATTAAAAGTAGTAAATATATTAATAACAGTGTAGGTGTTCATTTCCCATTTTGAATTTTCCCAATAATTTCACAAAAAAAAATAGAACTAACACTTTAAAAGTTACATTTAGTTATGTAATGTACAACAACATCCCTAAAAACAGAATATAAGGACTTTTTCCCGCCCATCAAAACGTCCTACACATGCTGTAGCATTGACATGCAGATGGGATTAGTTTGTGATTTATCGGATTAGTAAATCTGGTTTTGTTCACAGTCACAGATTACCTTTTCTACACTAAATGTGGTGCTTTGTGCACTTTCAGATGAGACTCATTTTAATGGATCCAGCTGAAATTCCTGCAGATTTTACACAAAAATGACCTGCGCCACCATACGTCTTTTTTATGATTTACCTCTTTCAGAATCAGTATAATGAACAGTCAAGTTGAAACAGAGGCTGCCCAATCCTGCAGTTCCAGTATGTGCATCCCATAAAAGAAGTTTCAATTCCCACGATCAAATACATTACAGACTCAACTTCGATGCCTCTCTGCAGAAATGCATGCACGCCTTCACCAAAGGCAACTTTATCTTCCTTTCCAAACACCTGAAGTAGTTTCCCACAGTTGTCCTCCTTCCACAGCAAGCTCCTGTCTGGGAGCCCCAACAGGAGCAGAACACCTGTGGCTCCACCGAGCCTCATCCACATTCAACAAGGAGGCCAGGGCCGTGAAAAATGGGCCGAGCAGGGGCCATCCGTCAAAGCTAGGAATGCTGCCCTCTGCTTTTTTATCTACTTGGTGTAAGTTCTCCGGTATCTGGATCCTTGGCACCTGGTGGAACTTCACTAAATTCATATTTTAGGAAAGTTATGGCATTACACAACCTGCTGCTGAGGCTGGTAAAGCTTCAACATTGAAAGACATGAGGAAAGTCATGTAGATGTCATTTATTTTGGTAAAAATAACTACTGGAAAATACTAGAAAATCCTCAAAGAAAAAAACAAAGATTCCTAGCATGT
The DNA here is from genome assembly GCF_001649575.2 of Kryptolebias marmoratus. Lineage (NCBI taxonomy): Eukaryota > Metazoa > Chordata > Actinopteri > Cyprinodontiformes > Rivulidae > Kryptolebias > Kryptolebias marmoratus. The sequence continues at coordinate 3,815,312 of NC_051435.1, read as the reverse complement.
TTTACTCTCACTCTTATCTACAAAAAAACATAGGAATCTATAATCTCCACTCCTAATGAGTGTAATTATTCAAACTAGCTTGTGAGTTAAAGGAAAATGCCTCTGACTCAGCATTTATCAGGGAAGAGGGTGAAAGGGCTCCGAACCACTTTAAAGATTGTGTTCTTGTCAAAAATGATGAAGCTGAATAACATTTCACCTGATAAATTATGGATACTTGATGAAAAATATCTTCTAAACACCTAAACACCATATGATATCTATGAAAAATTATACTTTTAAAAGGAAAAAGGTGCTTACTGCAAAGGATGAAATTAAAGATAAAAATGTTATTCTGAACTACATCAAATGGTGCAGTTTAGAAGAATTTACTCCAGTAGATTTCCTTATATATTGATATGCCATTTTGAAATCCAGCTACCCACTCAACAAGTCTGAGCTTCAACTTCTCGACCCCTAACGACTCTTGACCTATATTCACCTGTTTTTATAGGTTCACAAATTTTGCTTGCAAATGTTTCATTTTAAGGACACACTAATCATCGATATGAGAACATAATTGTGCAGATTTTCTTTCTTACTTTAGGAATTCTTTCACAACATTGCAATGAGCACCTTTAGGTAAACTCATCTCAAATGCTTAAAAGTCTCACAAACAAACAAACACACAAAAATAAGCTAAAAACAAAAAGGAGGTTGCAAAAAGGGGTGCAAAGGTGACGCTGTTTCCTTATAAAAGCCTGTATGATCACAAAACCTCTATATTTATACATCTATTTTCTTTGTAATATAGGATTATTTTCAGTTGTTGTTTGAACGGCAATTATCTAGTATTACTACAACATGCAACTCATTATGTTCTAAATAGGTTATGAATGAAAATGCCAGGAAATAAGAAACCAGATCCCATCAAGAGACTAGGATAGCTGCATAACTGAGACAAGATAGAGGCACTTAGGTTACTGAAGTCACCTGTTAGCTGCCTCAGCTCAGGCCTAACCAAAAAAACCAAAAAAAATCCAATAAACAACCTCAAACCACTGCTTACAAACACCCCAGGGCCTGTTCACTTAAAATGCAAAAACTCCTCATTCCAATTCTAACACAACCTGGCAACACACTGCCTCCGCAGGCTGTGGGCTGCACCACTGTTCCCAAAGATTTACTGTTTTTACAACAAAAAAAAATAATAAAAGAACAAGAGAGGTTGTTTTTTTTTTAAATGAGGGGAAAAGGGACCACAGGCAGACAAACACAGCAGGAGGAGGATGGGAAATGTGCACCTGTTTCTGTGGTGGCACCAGCTGAAGGAAGAGTTATGGTGTTTTTCTGTAAAGCTGCTTCTAAGGAGGACTTGTATTGGATCACTCATTTAAAATTTAGAGACTTATTATGTTTGGATATTGAGAATGTGCTTTGTTACAACCAAAAAGGATCACTTGTGCACATTCTGTAATTTTAGAAACTTGAGGATAAAAAAATAAAATAAAAAAGGTAAAACTGATGAGTAAAACTGAATAATAATATTAAGACACTTGCTCCACAGCAATTGTTTCTGTGGGAATCTGGGCCTCGGCTATTTTCTCAGCTGGGCTTTCCTGTTTCTCTTCTTCCTTTTCTTTCTCTTCCTCCTCCTTGCCGACATCTTTGTCATGCTCTGGGACCGCCAGGCCAGCCTCACCATCACCATTTATTTTGCACTCAACGCTGGGGGTTTTTCCGTTGAATGACACCTCTGCCTTCACGCTCTCTGGGTTGGAGGAATTCAGCGTCTCCTGGATCACCTCCACGACACCCTCTGGGGTGTGCACCTCTGGCGAGGAAATCTCCCCATCTAGGCCCGTCAAAGGGGGTATATCCACACGGACTTCCTCCACTGATGCGGTGATTTCGGGTGTAGGAGTCTCCCCATCTCGAACCTTCTTGACTTTAAAGGTCATGGGAGAAACCTTGAAAGAGGAGGATTTGGCGGTTGGGCTCTTGGGGTGATTCGGTGTGAAGCTCTTCTTTAGTTTCTCACGCTTCTCTACTGGCACGATCTTGGAGGAGATCTGGGTCATCTTCTTCTCAATGTTCTGACGCGTGAAGGCCTTCTTCAGGGAGTCGACTTTCTTCAGACTGTTGCGCTTGAACTGGTCAGCCCTCCTCTCAAATCTGACAGGAGCGACTCCGGCACCCTCGCAATCCAGCACCTCTTCATTCCCTAGCTGTGATGTTGAAAAATCAAACTCATCATCCGAGGACAGGCTGACGGTCTGGAGAGCCTCATCTTGGGTGCGGATGGCCTCAACAGAGCCTGTAACAGACGGAGTCGGATGGGTGGACTCCGCATCGTACTGGCTCGGTTGTGGGGTCTTGAGGGAGTCCTTGACAACCACATTAGCAGGGATCTCATTGTCTTCCTACAAAGAGAAAAAAAGAGGAATGTTAAGAGGGCAATTCTTTGGATAGGCTGTTTTACAGCAAGATAAAGGCTAAAAGTTTTATTTTTTTGAACTGGTACTGTTTTCAACTTTAGGTTTGTGGGGATGTCCACAAAATTCAAAATTTTTAAAGCAACAATCCCTCAATTTTGCACAAAACCAGTGGTGCCACCAAGTGGGGGCGATGTCTACCCCTATAAATTTACATATGGCTTTTGGGTTTTTGTGTGCTGGGAAAGATTAATTTACGGCTAGTCTGAACAGAACCAAGACCAGAGTGGATTTCTGCCACCCAGTTTATCCACATGTCCTTTCGTATTCCCTTCCATTGTGGTCAGTTCCACATTACATGTTCATTTTAATTAAATTCCATGATTATTTGCAAGCACAAAAAGAAGCAGTAGCAGCTACTATAGCACTTACAAAGTCGTCCGGGGAACTTCAGCAATAATTTTATAAGGTTTCTTTCAAAATTTTAAATTATAGCATTTGCATGAAGTACTATGACATTTTGAAGATCAATTTGAGCAAAGTTTGTCATCTTAAAATGGCTCCAAATCTGAAAATTTCATAGTGGCTCACACAGGTGCTATTATTAAAACCTTTGGCAGAACTGTTATAATGTGTTACTGGCAGTGGTAAAGTTTATGAAGCAGCGTTTCCATTATTGCCAATACGGTTTTGAAGTCTGGAGTTGTTTTAAAACAACAGCAGTCCACTTTGGACTGAACTCAGCTCATCTGTTCTGTTAGAATTAAACCATTTCACCAAACTGAAGTTACTCAAAGATCCAACAAAATAACCTATGCACAGAATCCATAAAAAAGGTCCAAACTATACTTTTAAATAGGCTTTTTTGTTGCACATGATTAAAGAGCAGTCTTGAAGAAATACTTGTTTTTAGCAGAGAGCTGTGTTTAATAAAATCTGATATCTAGGCTTGGTCTTTTTGTAAAAGGCTGAAGAAACCAGTCTCTGCACGCCTCCCTGATCTTCTCCAACATTCTGAGAAATTCCATTTACTTCTTTCAAAGGAGTCCAACACCTTTTTAAACTTCTCGCTGCCACCAGCCCCACACCCGTGAACACGGTGATAACCATAAACAGAGTGAGAACGAGAGCAATGAGTTTAATATCCAGAGTTTCTGTGATTAACTTTATCTTCTTTCTTCCGTTCCTTTGACTTACTGCCCACTCATCTGTGCATAGCCAGGCCCAAGCAGAAACACACCTTCAATACTCTCCTTGCCTGGGGATTTACGAGTTAAAGCTCCCACCCCCTCGATCGCCTGTATCCATTCACACCCAGGAGTAAGCGAAGGTGCAGCTCCAGTAGTTGACATACTCTACTAAACCCGTGAAATGCTCATAAACAAACCCTCCTGCTTGACAGCTCAAAGTATCACCAGTGCATTCCAGTTTTGAGTTAATGTAGCACACTGTATAGTAAATTTCACTGTTTTACGGTCAACATCATGTGCCTTTTTATGGCTTTATTAACTTGAACAGTAGCCTCTTTTTTTTTTTTGCCAGTAAAAAAAAAAAAACCAGGCGAGAGTTTGAAGAACACGAGTACTGAGCCGAACATTTCTGATCAGTCGTTTTCTCGACGCAGTAAACATTTTTGACATGCTTGCACTGAAAGCAGCAGTTGAGGCCACTTTCACCTTCAGTGTGCTGATTGAGCGTGAACTAAACTATGAGTGCAGTTCAGAGAATGCAAGGCAGCCCCAAAGACAAAACGGGAGTGCTTCTAGCAACAGAAGGTCTCCACATTCCATTTTCACTAAGGTGCAATTGACAAATTAACAAACCGTGTCAACCGGGTGGGTACGAAGAACCTTCTGTTCAGATCTTTTCAGCTCACTCATTTATCTGTGTATTTATAAAAAGTCACAGTAATTTAGGTCCTGTATATATCAGATCTGACACATTGCTGTGTCTGACAATGGGTGCTCTCAGACTGATCATATTAACTGTTTGTCATTTTACTCCAATAAATTCAAGACCATTTATTAAAGAAATGCATATCACCCGCCGTGGAGTATATGTTGAGGATGACTCTGTTACTACCACACAAACTTTACTTTAATACCTCTACTTTGAGCACGTTTTAGCCATTTTTCTGTTAAAGCTGTGGCAGACATTTTGATTTGACTACAAATGTAGATGTCCATCCATTGATTCCTTTCTCCATCCAGTGGTTCATGAGATATTGTGCTAACAGTGCAGACAAACAAGCACATGCAGCTGTAGGCAGCCCATAATTAAAATTTATATCAATCAGTTCTGTTACTATCAAACTCAATTTATTCAAACAAGCTTTGCATCACTAATGTATGAATGTAACCCATCAAGGAGTTTTACTTGGTTTGAACCAAACACTGATTTACTCATTTATCCCACACACACCTTGTTGTTTTTAAGCCAACCTTGCAGACACCTGATATCTCCAGAAATAATCTCAAACATGCAGCTGTGGGCCAAGCATGTGTGTTATCTCCATCCTAATGCTAATAAATCTGTCAGCGCGTTCTGATAAAAGGGCACAGTATCAAAAAATAAATAAAAGAAAAGAATGAGGACATATTTTAAAGAGGAGGGGGGTAAAAGACAAAAGCTTCAGGGTTTTAAAGAATGCAGGAGAAAAATATCAAAACAAGGTTGACGAGTTAAAATTAATTTCTTTCAAAGGGACATTTTGACCGAGTTAAAGGGATTGAAGAGCCACAAACTGAGCTTAATTTAATTTGTAAAAAAAAAAGCACAAATGACCGTTTTCTTTTGCATGACAACATCTTGCATTTTTGCAAACTATAGAATGATTTGAATGGATAGTTTGTCAGGTAGATATCTCAGAAGTCCCTTTAAGGGCTTTTTAAATCAACCGCTGTCATAAAAGTTGGGCAATCATGTAATAGTCTGTGTCTGTGTGTTTATTCTTCTGTTTACAAACTATCTCACATACAAACATAGTGAACCTGTGACAGAAAAGTCCTGACAAAAATACTCACTGGTGAAGGAAGAAACCTTGTTTTAACAGTCTCCATGTCTAAAATCCTGTTTCTTTATTAGTTCATTTCAAGATGGGGTTTATGTGTAAGAAGATGTCAAAAGGGCTTAAAGGCTGCTTTTGACCCTTGGGCTTGAAATCACCCCGTGTGTCCCAACATGTTAACGCTGTCAGGCTTTATTTTAGGCAACAGCTTACTTTGGTTCATAATAACCATTAATGTCATTTGGATACAATAAAAAGACGTTAGTATTTGGTCTGTGTTAAGGTTGGGAAAGGAAAAGAAAAAACATGGCCGCTGCTCGCTCTGCTGATCACCTTCATGCAGAACTCATTGTTGAACACTTGCATGAGTGTTACTCATAATGAGTTCAGCCTTGCAACGTGACTCCAGAAGGCTCACCTCTAGGAATATATGAGTTCAACATGTCAAAAAACTGATGATGTTTTATTCAAGAAAGCCTAATAAATAAAAGAAATTGCACTTAACTGGCTTCTTTTCACCTCTAGCAAAGTGTTTCCTGATAATAAAGACAAAATGTCTTCCTTTGCTGGGGCAAAGGTGTCTAAAGATTGGCTCTGGTTCCAGTCGGGACACGCCGCAGCCTTTTGGTTTCGGCTCAGACATGTTTGATGTAATCTGTGTGGAGTGAAGTCTGTGGGAGGCAGAGACGGAGACCGAACTATCCAAACTAATCACCTACAGTTTGACTTCATATACAGGAGCTGCTGCATCCGTGCAGCTTTATGGATTGATTTCCAGTGATAAATGCCATCTGTGCTTCACTCTGTCAATATTATCTGACCACTGCTGCTTGTGACAGCACACTAACAATGCTGAGGGTGTTTCCAGCTCCCATCACTGCAACATGGACAATATCACATTTAGAAGCTTTTTAATACAAATATTTTTTCCCCTTAATGTGGTTATATTAAAAAATGTGTTTTGTTTTTTTTTCTTGGCTGCTCAGATAGTAAAACTGCAGAAAAAATGTCCATGTCCCCAATTTAACCCCCCCACCCATCTCAGCATCCAAGCCACAATAAACATTTTTCTCCTAAGTACCGTTTGACCCAGGACTGTCCTGTTTGTTTGCGTGTGGAGCCTCGCTTTCTGGCATTTTCTCCTGGGAACCTTGTTAATTAACATCCCTTCAGAGGAAAGACTCATTAGTCTCGGAGAATGTGCATCGTTTTTTTTTTCTTTCCACCAGTTTGTACATGTGGGCAGCCATGTTGGACAAGAGCTATTGTTTCAAGGCAAAAAGTGTTCAAAAGTGCAAAAAAAAACAAAGATAATTTGGTGTGACAGCGAGTTGAACGTGGAATAAAGGGTCCGTACTTCAGAGTTATTTTGTGCTGTTATGTAATGCAGTTCAAGGTGGTATTTATCCGTTCTGTGGTAGAACTGCCATCTAATTGCAGGACTAAAAGCCAGGCAGTTCTTTAGAGTCTGTTACGCTGCTTAAACAGAGCCATCAGGGTGGGGCACAAGGATTGAAACTAAGTCAAGAAAAAAAAACATGGGCTCACGTTACCAAGTGAATGACTCGATCTGTAACAGTATACCTTTATTTAGGCTTTTTTTTCTAGTTCATCTTTATTTCTACGCACACCTACCTATTTATTTTGAATGAGTAGGTGTGCCCAGACCTTTAACTGGTGTTGGTTTCCTTTTAACCTCACCTACGAAGGCTGCTGTAACCTTAGAGGAAAGGTTCAACCGTTCTGAAGTGGCTTTTTTTGTAAATGTTGGAAGTTATATCTTGTAGATAACTTCTTGAACCTGAATTTGGAGAAAGAGTTTAATCCTGACAGGACTGATGGGCTAACAGGTAGTTCAATTACAGTCTTTAGACGGCAGCGGTATTAGTGCTGGTTAGCTCATCAGTCCTGTCATGGTTAAACTATTTCTCCAAACTGAGACCATTTAAAAAGCTATCTACAACAAGTAGAATACTTAGCAGGCTATCACACACAAGAAAGACAAAAAAAGTGGAAGAAAGTGGACTGATTTAAACCTAAAGTGTTTTTTGTTTTGGGAAGTTTTTGTAAAAGTCAAAAAATTATCAAATTTTCATCTGCTCACTTAATCAGTCCCTTATTTTAGTCTTATTTTGCTACAAAAGCTGATAAATGATCTAATCAGTGAACACGTATAACAAACAGGAAGTTCCAGGTTTACCTTTTCGTTTCAGTGGGTTAATCTGTTACTCAGGTGTGGCTTCTTGGTCCTTCCTACAGTAAATGGAGGTTCCCTTAATCCTACAAAGTGAGGTTGGTACAGGTGTGTTGGTTACAGTAAGTGCCTCCAGCAAGGAATTCACCAATTAAAGCGACATCATCACACAGAATTGTATTTTATGTGCTGACAATTATTACTGATATGTTTCCTGGAGCTCTTTAATGGGAGTGAAGAAACAAAAAAACTTGAGTTACAATAATAAACAAAGAGGAAAAAAGAAGAACAGGTTTGTGGTTTTTCGTCTTTTTATAAACTATCTGCAACACAATCCAGCTGATTTAAAGTGTGAACTGATCCACTCTGTGTCACACGGCAGCTCCTGGCCCATCCAGTCAGGGAACAATGGCTGCTCCACCTTCTCCGCCTGAAACTCGTGCAAATTTCCCCTCATCTGCATATGCTTTGATTACAGCACATCTTTCCCAGTGAAGAGCACAGAGACCTGCTGGGCTTGTTGCACAACACCCCCCCAACACCACCACCACCACACACACCCAGACTGCAAGAAGAGCCATCTGCGGATACAGGAAGGAAGGAGGAAGGAAAGCAAATAAAACTCAGATTTGTCATTGGTCTGTGCTAACCCAAAACATGATAAACTCATGTACTCCGCAGTGCATGGAAGCTTTTATCCCAACATTGACATCTTAAAGTCCCATACCTCTGAACGGCCAACCTGGGAATCTAAACATCGTAATAAATCTCTCTTTAACAACGCCATGCCAATTCTGAGACGTGCCTCTTGGCATATTACCCACAAACCTTTGCATAACAAGTTTGGGCATTCTTTTACCTTCACACCCCTCCCATTTCTGTCACAGTGAAAGAAAACAGCATGTTTACCCCGCCTGATCACAGGACAGACGTGAAGCCATGCTGACACGATGGTAAAATGGAGACTGCTGTAATCCCAGAAAGGCCACCGTTATTATCCCAGGTCATGAGGAAAACCCTCTCAGGACAACTTGTAATTTACAGTTTATAACACACTTTGGACTATGATGCATTTTATTTTCTTAGACTTGTAATGTCATGGCTGACTAAGAGCTCCAGTATGTGAGTCTCTGCCTTTCTTCATCAACCAGATTGCATCAGTAAACTTTCCCATCTCGTTCTGCTCCTAACCTTTGCTGTGGATTCCTTCCATCCTTCTTCACAGAGTCACTGTGAGCTTCCAGCACATTTACGGCTCCAGGTTCTGCTGTTCTGACAATGCAAATCCCATTTTGTTGTGCTCATGTTCAAATCCTCAGAGATCTGGCAGCTCAGACCCATTCTCCTTCATATCTGAGTCATTGTTTGATAAAGGCAGCGCAGAGATAAGTCTGCTTACAATTCCTCATTGTTTATTCTCTACAGAAAGGTTAAAGGGCATGCGTATCCATCGTAAAAGAATCAGGAAATCATTGTGACAATTTATATTTTCATGATTTAGGAAAAAAAATGAAAAGGAAACACTGGGAACAAACAAACAAAACAGTTGTTTCCTTTGCCTGACATCAGTGTAAAGAACATAAAAATCCAGAATCCACACGTGGACGGCGTTTTGTGAACGTGCAAAGATTATTATTTTCATTCATTTTTAGTTTTTTTCAGCTTTGAGGCATTTTAGGAGCCCCTGAAGTGCATTTTTGGAAACCAGGTTCCAGAGTTATTAAATCTTGAAACGCCATCTTTGTGTTTTTGTGTGGACAGCCTAAACACGATGATGTTATAGATTCACCTCTGACCTAACCCACGAGCCCCAACATGACAGACATAACAACAGATTTTACTGCATTTTTCCAACAGACAGACAAGGCTGATGAATAACTGAGCAAATAAAAGAAAATGTTTTATATCATTTTAACTGTCAGCAAAAAGACAAAAGCAAACATTGCAGAAAAAAATACACTGAACAAAAATATAAATTAAACACTTTTAGTTTTACTCCCATTTTTCAGGAGCTGAACTCAATGATCTAAGACTTTTTCTATGCACATAATACGCCTTTTTCTCTCAAATATTGTTCACAAGTTAGTGTAAATCTGTATATTTTAGAGTGACCTTTTATTGTGGTCATCCTAAGGCACACCTGTGCAGTAATCATGCCTTCTAATCAGCATCTTGATACGCCACACCTGAGGTGGATGGATCACCCCGGCAAAGGAGAAGTGCTCACTAACGCAGATTTATACTAATTTATGAACAATATTTGAGGAAAAAAAAGGCTGATTGTGTACATAGAAAGTCTTAGATTTGAGTTCAGTTCATGAAAAATCAGAGTAAAAATAAAAGTGTTGTTTATATTTTTGTTCAGTATATTAAAAACAAGAGGAAAACACCAACACTTGTGTATAACAAATCTGTTTCATATTTGAGCACTGAACAAAATCCTTCCCTCCAGCTGTATCTCACTCAAAGTGTCCATTATGTCCCCAGATTTGGACACGACTCCCGGTCACTTTTTGACACAAAGAAGAAGTTCCACTTTGTGGTCAGTCCACAAAAAAACATTTGGTTTTTGCTCTTGTTTTTTCTATACTCGTCTTTTTCTTTCTTACAGTTAAGAGCTTCAGGTCCACGTCTTCTATCCTGTTTCCAGTGTGTTTTCCTGTAGTTACTGCAACATTTCTGTATTTCAGAGTGAAAACATTTCTAATACCGTGTTTACAAGGATGTTTTTAAAAACAAACAAAAAGATTATTTGGAAAACCAGCGTTCCCATGTGGACAGGGCTTAAATATGTTTCTGTTTGTATTTACTTTATTGTCATTTGAATGTAAAATAGGAGAAAACAACACTCCAAGCCTTGTTCACTTATTTACAGCAATAGTATAATTAAAACCATCCTAAAAATAAACTCTTGGCATTTCCAAAACAAAGGAAGTCCTGTTCCTCGTGGCACAAGCTGGGAGTCAACACACAGCTTTGGTCTGGTGCTCTTCTTACTTTAACTACAAACAAAAATGGAAAACAAGATAATTTAACACAGCTTGACTGGTCTTGGTCGGCTGTTTGATCCTGAATAATCAATGTGTTGTGGCTGTTAATGCAGAGTCTCTGTGTAATTAAAGCTGAACTGGTATTTGACTGGAGGAATCTGCAGCTACAAACTTGCATTTGCCTCGGAGAGCGAACTAGTCGAGCAGACTCGTCAAACCTGAATTTGGGCAGGCAGAAAAGCGAAAAGGTGACACCATCTGCACACTTCGCTCAGTTTGAAAACTGCAGCTGAAATCCCCGATCAAAACTTAGTGTTGAGCTGCTGTCATCAGCCGAATACAGACCATACAGAATATTCACTTTAATACCTCTGCTCATCAGGTTTTTTCTCTATATTTATCTCTCGCTTATTGTTCTTCCATATCCGCTGGAAACCCAAAGGATTATCCGAGGAATGAACCCCAACGGAAAAGTAAGAATGATAACAAAGCAGGAACTCTCGCTGTAAACAAACATCCTTGTTCATTTAGGAAATACACACATATTATGGTTGACAGCAGGTTTATTCTTCTTGCATCTCTAAAAATACTTCAATAAATGCATTTCTTTTGCACCATTAAGCTCAAGTTTGAAGGTTTGCAAACTTAATCTGACCTAAATAGTATTAAGTGGAACAAGATTTGTTCTGAGCAGAACTGGTTTATCCAGTTAACAATAGCTTCGTAAGCTTAACCAACAACAATTAATTACCTTTTTTTTCTTCAAAATGTTTCAGTAAATCTTTCTGACTTTTCGGTGCCGCATATCTGAAGGCAGAAACACCTTCCAGCTGGTGTTATATATCACCCAGCACATCTAAGCTGTAGCCTCCAGCCAGCGGCCTGCTCCAACCTGTGGGATGGATCTGATTCCACAGTCAGCACACAAAATATGAGCTCTAGTTATGCTCCAGTATTTAACCCCCAATGACTACGTATACCTTCAGGAAGGAAGCTCGTTTTCTCACTCACTCTGGTTTGCAGTAAAGCGTCCGTCGCTGGAGTTTAAAGTTCACCTTTGGGACATTCAGGGAGAAAGTGCAACATACTACCTGTGATTTTGTAAACCCCCCCCCGTGATGCATTGACAGGTTAAAGGACAAAACGAATGCCAGGATTGAGAACATCAATGTTTTGGCCAGTAGAAATTATACTGAACAAGGCTGCTGCGAATAGTCGGCTTAATCAAAATCAATGTTTTTGGTCAACACAGTTTCTGACTTTATCTTTTAATTTCTTAATCATTTCAAATGAAATAACAACCATTTTTCTCCATGTCACCAGCATGTGCTGTGTATGTCTGTGAGGTTCCTGTTGCCTCCGTTCAAAGTACAGTTTCTGCAAAACAAGCTGGTTTCCAAAAGTTTCCAAAGGCCGAAGGAGTCTAAAATATGGGAGTAGAGAAAAAGAAACCAAATATTTATTTTTACATTTTCGACCAGAGTTAGGCACCAAGTACACGTAAACGTTGGGGCGAGGCCGGAAACAGGAAGACCAGTTTTTCCCTCCATCTTAGACCTCGAGGACAGTAGAAAGACATAAAAAAAGAGAACAGGTTTGACTTCCTGCTTCTTAAAGCTGAGATTAAGTGCCAACCTTTAGTTAAGTGTGGATACACAAAAGCTCTCTGACGATCGGTAGCAAAGCAAACAAAATGTCAAAGGCGTGACTTCAGCCGAACACTTCCAACCTTCACCTTCTGTAGTAAATATGACGCAGAACGCACCAATCAATGGAAAACTGTTTAAAATTAAACCGATTTCAGTTAATAAATGTGTAAAGTGAATGAATACTCCTTCCTGCAGCTCTGTGTTTGTTTTGGTTGCAGAGTAGTTTGTTTTGTTTTTTTTTAATCCCAAAGAGATATGAAAGTTCTTTGATGGCACATAAGACCGACTCACTGAGACACACTGGCTGCTTGATGGTTAGAGATCCTAAAAAATCCAAACAATCATCCTCTTTCAATCTCATCGACTCTTCTTACACCTAAACCATGCAAAGTGACAGCTCGATTCTCACAACGCTCAAATTTATTCTGATGTTGGGATTCACCAAATTGGTCTGATGAATTTGTGTTGTGAAAAAAAGAAATGAGGAAATTAGAATCCATCTGGAAATAAACAACTACTTTTGCAGGAAATTAAATTGTTCCAGTGCTGGTCAGACCCTCAGGTAATGAGCCTTTAAAACAAATCAAAATACAACTTATCTGTGATTCAACATCTTCCCTCTCCAAACAGAAATAAGAAATTATCAAATGAGTCTCTATGCTGTACACAATAGTCTCAAAAGGCTTGGAATTATGCATGTTTTATCTGTTTCAATCAGTGTGGGGAGGGGGGGTGTATAGGACAGGGCCATGAGGAGACAGGAAAAGCACTGGTGCACAAAAACTAAACAAACAAGGACCCAAGCAGCGTTAATTAAGCCCTCATTAGTCCTTGTTCTGCGCAGCAGAGCAGCAGAGCAGCAGACATCACTGTCCTGTCTGACCGACCACAGCCACAGCCCGGAGCTGGTTCGGACCTCTGCTCCCTGCAGCAGCGCCCGGATACCCACAGGCCTTTTGTGTTTCCACCTCAGCTGTCACATACAGGAAGATGACTGTTTCACATCAATTTAGCTGCAGAGAGAAAGGGCCCCACAGCCGATAGCTAAAGAGCTCGGCGTGTTGAGTTTGGTCACTGGTGCAAACGTGCCTTATCAAAGAGCAGCGTGTGCTATCGTGGGAGCTTTGAGGGAACGTGGACAGGTGGCTTGACCACAGATGGAAAAAGTAGTTGGATCCAAGCTGGGGTTTGGAGATTAAATAAAAAGATGAAGGGAGAAGCATGAGAGGTAAAACTGACCAAAATAAAATAAGCGATTAGGTGAAGCAGGAAGAGATGAGCACAGATAAAAGTCAGCAGAAAAGAAAAGAAGGCAGCGCTGAGTTCTTTCATGACTCCCTCCCCTCAGGCATCTCATTTACCACCGTTGGAGCTGCACACACCTGACCATCCAATGGGCAAGCTGCATGCTCACACACGCTGCGCACACAAGCCCGCGGGGTCATACCTGGCCTTACTGCACAAATCTTCAAACTCTGCACGCTCAGTCGAAGGAACAAGGAGAAATGCATTTTTAACTAGAGCCAACAAGGCCTGACCGACAGATTTGGTTGCTTTTTCTACGTGCTTCGATAATGCTAACATAATTTCAGTATATGAACAAACCACCCACCCCCACTTTTTTCCAAGCAACAAGTGTACCAAAGTGAGCAGCGATTCGAGCCAATCGATCTGCGGCGCCTCGCCTGCAGACACACATGAGCCGGCTCGTACAGGTTAAGGTCTTGGCACCTGTTGCATTTGAACAACAGAGCCTCAGTACCTGGGAAACCAGATAACAACAGTGGTTAAGAGCTCTCAGTAGCTCAGGCTGTGTCAACAATGGCCCCCCTTTTTCTCTACCTGGGCATGCACATGTACGAGCACGAGGAGAGCAAACTGTCCTCCTGTACGCGCTTTTATGGTCCAAGCTGCTTCAACAGGAAACACCTGCCACAATAAAGCTATAGCTTAATGTCCACAAAATAAGTCTGTACAAGCAGAACAGCTTTTAGTCTTGAAGCCTTGCGTTTATGAGAATGTTGTGGCTTATTTTCCTGAGTTTTACCTCAACAGGTGTGAAATGGCCGTTAAAGTTGGACCCATGTGGCTGTCTGAATTCTTACTGTAGGGTGTAAACAGATCTAGTCAAAGTCAGCGTCTGTAGCCCTCCTCTATTATCTGCAGCTCCATTCCCAGACACACCCTTCTCCTCCCGAGCCCAGTAGGAGAGGCTCATGTGGACGAGCCCTGCTGAGACCCATAAACGCATCACACAACGGGCTCATAACCTGCACCTTTTGCAGGATTCTCCTGTTGTTTACTACGCTAGCCTGCCTGTCTGAGGTCCAGTTTGGCAAGTTGTAATAAAGCGCCGTTCATGTACAGCCTGTCTGAGCCAGCTGGGTGCACAATGAATGTGATCCTGAACACACCTACAATGACAAGCAAATATGAATGCAAATATGAACCACAGAGCGAAGTCAGTCCTCGAACTGTGCTTTAAAGCTGCCTTTTTTAAATATATCATTAAGAATTCTACACCAGAGGTGAGCAGAGGACCATTTTTACTTAGTTAGAGACTGAAAGGCCACACACATTGAACTGAACCATACGTGCAGCGTAAGCAACATCCCATCATCTGCAAATACAGCAGTCAGAGCAAAACACTTGTTGTGTTTTGCTTGTGAAGCAACAAGTAGCTCACACTTGTTGCACCTTTTTAGATTGACATGTTTGGTTTTTCCAGTGATGACAAGCTTGTAGCAGAGCTGTCACGTTCGGCTGAAATGCAGCAACATTCCTTCAGCAGAATAAACACACAGCTTATAAACTTACACTTTGTGACGGTTGTTTTAGACGTTAATTTCTGTTCAGAAAAATGCAACATTTACAGGCATTTCCCTTCTTTTTAATGTTACAAACCTGGCAAAGAAAATCACCAAGCCTATTTCCGTTAATAAACTCCGCTCTTTGTTGTAACCGAGTAAAAAGCCAGAGTAGAACTTGAATGAACTTTTCTCAAGTTTCCTCAACAATTTATTGTCTTAACAACTGATTGTAGCCCACCTACATGAAAGATGGGCGATCATGTAACTGCCTCTGTATTCATTTGTCTGTCTGTTAGCAGAATAACTCATAAACCAGTGGATGAATTTCAACAAGCTGGTAAAAAAGCAAGTATTTGATGGACATCTTAACTTGATTCAAAATGGCCACCACAGCTAACTAAACGCAAAAGTGGCTGTATTGCCGTCAGTTACGCAGATACTGGGCTACGATTTGGCGTGGTAGTAACCGGGAGTCATCCGTGACTTCTAATCCAAGGGCAAAGAGATCAAGTCAGAACTTGTGAAATCTTGCATAACGTTGTTTTCAAGATCAGCCCCAAACGATAATAACTCTGTCAGCTTTCAACTTAAAAAGGTTTGGCTTCGGCATTAAAAACAGCAGGGATATTTAAGCCTTTAAGGAATGCTAGGCCTTTAATTTTAGGTTTAATTTGATGGTATCAAGGGCACGTCTGACCTGTACAGAGGGGCCGCTTCTGGCCCTCCAACCTCATTTTGCTCAAATGTTTTTAAATAAAAAATGACGAGATTTAAAACTGATGATTTGAACATATCCAACCCTGAGTTTTCATGTCTCACTGCAGGTTTAGCCCCAGCTCCACACCTTCACCTGCACAACATGGCCTTAATAAGACGCCTCAGTCCAAAACGCACTCAGCTGATGACGTCAGGGTGGAATCAGAGGCTGCTCGTGATCATTAAGTCAAATGTTAACTTCTGGTGCTTTCTGCGCCTCACCTGGAAGATGAGCACCTTGAAGTTGTTCCTCTTCAGCAGGTGGTTGTGGTTCGACTCCAGCTTCTTCACCTGCACCGCCTGTCTGTCCAGGCGCTCCTTCACCTCCTTCACGTGCACGTTGACTTTGCGGGACCTCTCCAGCAGCTTGGTGACGCAGGCGGAGGTGCCCAGGTGATTCTTGGTCAGGCGGGTGACGTCGCCCTGCAGCACGCGCACGGCCTGCTCCAGGTCGCCCTGGCGCGTCTCCATGCGCCGCTGGTTGTCCTGCACCGACTCCAGCATGTTGACCAGCTTGTCCAGCAGCGCCACCACGGTGATGGCGCTCACCTGGCCGGGGCTGCTCGGCCCCGCCGCCGTGGGGCTGGTGGGGCTCTTCAGGCCGAGCCGGGAGAGGGTGCCAATGGGGGTCGGGGTGGTGGGGGAGGAGGGGGCGGAGGAGCGGCTGGGCAGGAAGACCTCCGTGTTCTCGGGCTGCTGCTGCTGCGGGATGGTGTGGGTGCTGCCGGAGACGCTGCTGGCCTCGGCGCGGCTCGCCTCTTCTTCCATGGCTCACAGGTGGGCTCTCTCACCTGAACTTTCACCTGAACGAGCTGTCGGCCACTTCTGCCTCCAACTCCAGCTGCTCGCTGACTGACGGCGGGCTGCGGAACTTCTTGGAGTCGTTTCGGCCTCCACGCCCCTCTGACACACGCACGCACAAACACGCAGTGAACTTTTCAAAACACCTCCCCTGCGAGCCAAAGGGAGGGGCCAGGTCGCCATGGAAACCGCGCGGCGCAGGCCTATCCCCACTGACAGCGGGGCGATCCTGCAAAGTCTGGTATCGATCCAACTCCAAGTACCGGCAGGTCCAGTATCGCTGGTATCGATCCGATCCTTTTAGGGCAGTCTTTAATTAAAATCCAGGGAGGTCCACCTGACTACACACACACACACACACACACACACACACACACACACACACACACACACCACTGTATAGGTTCAGGATGGGAGGAGTTTTGCAGGTTTTTCATCAATATCCTAAACCTAAATATACTTCCATGACTATTAAATGACTGATTTTTGCTTTCCGTTGTTAATTATCTGATTATTAGCACCTTAAAATTCAGAAAATATTATAATAGTATAAAGTATAATAATAAAAAAAAATAGTGTGACTAACTAAATCTGAGAAAACCTAATCATTGCAAAGTGAAAAATAATTGTTTTAAATTTACATTCTTATTTTTCTTATTGTTTTTGTTCAGAAAAAAAGTAATAAAACTTTTTTTACGCTGAACTTCTGGTTTGTTTAAATAAATTGAAGAAACAAACTCATGTATCGATCCCATCTCGATAGTAGCGATCCGATACCAACGTTTGTAGTTGTAGTATCGATATTTAGATCGATCCACATACCTCTAAATGAGAGCTCTTCCTCGTGTTTCAGCCTGCCGTGTGTCCATGTAACCACTGGGTATGTCTGGCTGCATTAGTTAAATAAAATAAAGAATAACTTTTGTTTACTGCGCTGCCCGATTTGTTAGTTTTCTGCCAAACTTTCCTGGACTTCACTGGAACAAAGCCCCATAGTGTTTTAAAACAATAACTATAGAACAGAAGCATTTTCATCAGTCTAGATTAGTTTGTCGCCAAGCCCACATATTAGTGTATGGATGTGTGTATGGGAGCGCCCCTATTTTCCTCCCAGCTCGTGTTTTTGAGGTCTGTGTCATGGCATGGGGGCACACACATGGAAATGTGGAAATCCCTGTTTCAACAATGAGCTCATCTGCATGCTGGCGTTCTGCCCCAGCCTCTCTCTCTCGCTTTCTTTCTCTCAATCTCCCTCTTTGTTGCCGTTGCTGTAAATCTTTTATTCATAGTAACACAATCAGATTTTCAGTCTCGCGTGTTTTAAAGTCAAATAAAAGTGGAATGCGGAGGGCGTGTCGCAGTAAGACTGAGTGGATGTCAGCGCACTCTGCGTAATGGCAGGGAAGCGTTTGTTTATCTGAACGATTGATCCTTTTACAGAAAAAAACCCCACCCAATCCATTAAAATTATAACAAGCCTCTTTTATCACTACACTGGAAAACATCCAAGCCCCCACCTGAGTGGTATTGGGTTGCTGTGGTCAGGTAAAGGATCGGTCATCCAGTGTCTCCTGAAGCACTCCTAGACAACAATTAGGCTTTCTGTAAGGACTGATTGCACAAAGAGACAACACACCTTAGAAAAAATGTTATAAAAAGCTTCTAATTTCAACTACAATACAGAGGAAAACACTGCATTTCATGAAACTGATTCTGGACTGCTGGTTTGTTCTGATCAGCCATCATAAGATGCATTCTGATTGCAGAGAGGTTTCCACGAACAAAGGTCTTTTGGGAGATTCTCTCCTCTACATACTGCATTCCCACCACAGAAACCAGGGGAGCGTCCTGGGAAAATAGCCCTGACAAGGAGTGAGTGTACCTGAGATTACTGGGAGCCCTCCAGGTGAAGCTTGCAGCATTGAACATGAACTAGTTGAGAGATGTTTTTCAATTTTATCTTTTAGGAGGACTAAACCTGACCCAACATTATGGTGCTGCCGCGTCTCAGTCATCCATACCCTGCTATTATATCCAAGTTGGACATTTTTCTCTGTAACTGTAATTGTAATTTTGCACAATATTGAAACGTAGCTTCAAAATAAAAGTAAGAAAAGTTAAACTGACTGTAGAAGGTTACAAAGAAGGTGTTTCCAATTCAGTTCTAAGTACTCTGAGGACTGCTAATCCCACTTTGGATGGTTATTCAGACCTGTATATTTACTTTCACACCACCAGGGGAACACTGTGATTGTGCAACACCTGGCTGACAGTCTGAACGGTCGCGTGCATTAAGTCCCATTTGTGGGTCTTTTTGTTTAAGTTTTAAAGGAGAGTTTGAAAGAGCACTACAAACATTCAGAAGCAGCTGATACAGGAGCCAAAACTCATCCAACAAATCAGTCCACTTTGTGCTGCACACGCTCAAAGAAAGGCTTGTCATAGCAGACAATGCAGTTAAATAGATTCTGCTTTAGAAATGCAGTTTTAATCGTGCAAGTTCTGGAACAGTGTTCGATTTGCTCGGCCTAGCAGCCTTTATGTAAGGACCAATCTTATCCCTTTACTCCCTGTTGAGCCAAGATGCATCTAGCTAAATAAAAGATAAATGTAATCATAGGGACTATGAACTGCCAGAGTGACAGCAGTGGGAAAACCATACCACAAATGGTCAGGAGGACTGTGAAGTTGTCCCCTTTGGTCTAAAAGCGCCTCGAGGAACTGATCAGTGTTCAGCAGGCGCCGGTGTCTCTCTGCTCCCATCCATGGATCCAGCCACTGTTAACAACGAGAATTTGAAGAAGTGTGAACGCTGCCATTTGGACCCTGATGCACTTCAACCAATCAGAAACTTTCTTCAGAGATGAGTATCAGTTTGCTGTCAAACAAACTCTGGTGTAGTCCAGTAAGAATGAAAGATGGATCCCATATGTAAAACATCCTGAAGTTAATGTTAATTAAAGTTTAGCTCACTTTTTTGAATGTGGGAGGTGAGTTCCTTATTTACACTTTGCACTGAAACCAGCTGAGGGTCTAAACGGCTCGAGAAAAGCACCACTGTCACCTTTACTGACATGACGGCCACAGTTTGCCATCTTCCTGTCGCACCTCTGCCTTTTCGCAGCCCGCATAGTCAGGATGCTCCCGGCAGATTCTTCCATGTCAACATGTAAGGCTAACACCTCTTCCTCAGGCTGCTCGCTCAAAAAGCTTCAAAGCTGTGAAAGTAGCATGAAAGTGCCAGATACACACTTGCCAAAAAACAAGTTTCCTTCCTTGTCTGGGTTATAACTCCAGTGTTTCTACGGCCTTGCTCTGCTTCCCTCTGGAGATAGACACTTCTGTTGACATGAAAAGCATGACCTCTCATTCCTCCTTCACCAACTTTGACTTTTCCCAATTTCGCCCCTGGGATACTGCAGAGTGAAGGGAATAACAATCCCATCCTGCCATTCTTCCAGCTGTCCTTTTCCTCAAAGCCCTTCTCTTCTTAGTGTAACTTATCTTTTATTTTCCTGAACCTTTACTCTTCCCTGATGGCATGGCGTGGTTCACAGCAACCCAGCTGTATTAAAGGAATGTTATCTTTCCCTTGCCTGTTTTGTAACACTTGCCATTCAGTTAAAGACCTTTCAGCATTCCTACAGCTGCATATGATAGACTGTAATACGAAAACGGTATGTCATCCACATCAGCTTTAAGGGACGGTTTAAAAAATGGTGGATAGTCAACATGAGGAAATGGACACATTTGCCATCTGGAGGCTGAGAAATGCAAGCGCATGACCTGATTCTGGCAGCTTAACGAGAGTTCTGCCTAAATTTGCAAAAACAGTAGCTTGACTAAGTTTTTGTTTCTTTAAAGCAAGTGTCTCAACTTCCCAACTTTTTCATTTCAGTAAAGAAAAAACCTCTACAGTGAAATCTCCAGCCATGAAGAAACTGGAACAAAAGTTGTGTGTGAAACTGTTGCAGCAGAGATCATCGTATTCAGTCATTTCGGCAAACATGCCGCGGCAGGTTTAATCGACTGAAGCGAGCTTTGTATCCTGGGAAACCTTTCAACAGGGTGGGGCGTTTGTGTAAACCGCTGGCAGTTGGCATCGGTCAAAGTTTCCAGAAATGTTTGATTAACAAGTTTGTTTTTGTTTTTTTTATCGTAACATGCTACATCATGCATGGCTGTACCATTTAGGATTTCAACAAACTGCAAGCCGTATAATTTTTGGAAAAAAATATCCCCTTGAGTGACAAGGAGTGTTGAAAATCTAAACATGCTGGGCACATGGGCACAAGGTTTTAATGGGCCAAATCTTTGACTAAAATAAAGTATTGCATTGGGCTAACTTTATGATCCTATGATAAGATAAAAAAACCTTCATGTGATGCAGGTCCATACATTTCTTTGAATTGATGCTCTTAAACTAAGTTGTTGTTTTTTGTTAGGAATCAGCAACCAGCTGCTTTCCAAAGTAAATAATATGAAAATATGAGGGCATGATGGCTATTACTTTAACCCACATGTACTGTAAGATTAGAAACAGAAACAGGCTCTACAGCCAAGTATCCATCTGCATCCTTATGTGAAATCTACAGCAAATATGTTCCCTGATCAGCCTATAAATGGCGCCCCTAAGTGTTTGTGTTTACTTACAATGGTTGCACAGGTGGCCATACCTATGATGATATGATAGATGCCCAGCAGTATTTGATTTGTTTAAGCAGTTAAGACTGGATATCTGGTTGCACAGTGGGGAAAAAGGTAAGCAATTGTACTCTTTTGTTGGTAAATCAAAGGCCCCCACAGAGGAGAAAATGGCATGCTGGGACCAAAACAGATGGTGATGGATCTTTAAATGACCTCTTTTTCACAGACCAGCGTGTGTTGGACACACGCTCACTTAAAGGTGGCCTTGTACGTTACAAGGAGCGTGTGTGTGTGTTTTCTGTGGTGTGTGAGCTCTGAGATGCTATCTGTTTGGGAGCTAATGGACCAATTTTCAAGGCACTGAGCTTTACACACTTGCCTGAAAATGGGAGGAAATGCTTTGCGCGTGTTGTTGGCGTGAGTGCGTTTGTTTTCCAGTGAACAAAACCATCAATTTTCAAACCAATGGCCCAGTTCCTCTCAACAGAAGGAGCTGAGGTGCAGTTTGTTGATTGTGAAATCAGCGTCTTGGTCATTCAGCCTGATGGTTCCCAAAGCGGGGATCCCTGACAGACAGCTACACACCTGCAAGCAAAACGCCTTGTTTTTGTAACTTTACATTTTCCATCACTGGTACTCCACATCGTTTCTAATTTCCCAGAGGTGATCTATCATGCGCAGGAAATTATAATATCAAATGGCATGTAAATGATCTATATTTGAATGACTTGGGGGAAAAGCTCGCATGCTCACACATGCTTTGTAAAAATGGTAAGGGGCACCTCCCCAGAAATGTAATTACAAAGGCGTACTATTTTAAAAGAAAAATGAGGGTTACAACAGGCGACACTTGTATCAGGTTTGCTAAAACCTGCAGCTATATGCTGTTTGATGCGTTTTAAAGCTCTATCAGAAAGCTGATCTGCAGGTTCAGGGATTCATCGGGGGTTTGTAACGTGACCAGCAATTCATTAGAGATGCAAAAAAAGCAAGGGATATCATTTATTCTTAGTTGAAAAACAGTTTTAGTGCATCACTAACATGGTGCAGCATATAAAAAATGACTTAAAAAACATTACTTTCATTTTTATTCTTCCCTAAATGGGATTATATTACGAAATTATGTTTTAGTAGGAGTGTTTGAGTCATATTAGATGCCCAGTTTAAACTCAGTCATATTATCTCAGAAAACAAAACATCCACTGACGGCGAACATAGAAACATTAGTCTTTTCTAACATTTTCATTTGTAATGAAGTCGCCTTTTTCCTACCAATTTCAGAAAGCGCAGGGCTTTAGGCTTTTATGTGAACTTTTCCAGAAGTAAATGTTTTCTAATAAGTTAATAACAGTGAGCCAATCATTGATAGCATTTACTGCATTCTTAACTTTCAGATTAAAGCATATACTCAGACGTTCACAGAAATTTCCTACGCGCTCCACCCAGGCCTCGAGGTCACCGGATTTGAGCTGAGAACTGAAAGGATTAGACTGAATGATTCTGCACACAAACACACACATTAATGAATAGGTGTGTTGGTTTTGTAATTTTTATAGGTTAAGGAGAGAATGCTGGAGTATGCTGCAGGTGAAGTGCAGTTTGGATTACATTTTTAGTGACTGTGAAACCCCAATAAAAGAGAAACAGCGATCATTTTTAAAAATAGATGGTTTTTATGCAGGCAGCATTCAGTCAGCATGGATCATGTTAAAAATGTTCAATATTGTATTCTCAATGAGGCAGAAAATTCGTCATACACTTCAATATGTTTAGATATTTCTTGTAAAGTGTTGACGGTAACAAACCTGTGCAAAGTAAAATAGTTTTTTTATTAAAATAATGAAAAAAAAAAGACCGTTGTCGGCAGGATTCGAACCTGCGCGGGGAGACCCCAATGGATTTCTAGTCCATCGCCTTAACCACTCGGCCACGACAACCACACGCTACTACCGGCCGCTGTCTCTTTATCTACAGACCCACAGCGAATTCCTAACATGATCCTAGCACTTTATAGTCCAAGCCATTCCTAGCAGAAGTCCTAACAATTCCTAACAAAGTCCTAACGACTCCTAACGTGACCTACGTGATGACGTAGGTCACGCGTACTGTGCGCGAAAAATAAAAAACCGAGATGGATTCCCTCTTTTCCTGCTTTTTGACTCATTTGTAAAACCGTGTAAAAATCGGTATGTCTGGTTTATTTTGTTTATCAGTTTTAACGTGGGTCTGTCCGCATGTTGCCGTGGGGTTTTACAAAAAGCACATATATTATCTCACGCGATATATTTTTATTTTTACGCCGCTCACGTCGTTATTTTTAGTTAAAGACCTGAAGGCGGAAGATGGAAACCTGTCATCCTGCAGAGAGACACGTGTCCACTGGCTCCTGTCTTCAATCAGAAAGTCCGGACAAAAAAAAATCACCTAAATAATGATTGGAACCAGAGCCAGAAATCCTCTATGTTGACAGAAACTGCTGTAGTGCAGGTTTGTGATCTTTTGGTTTTTATTTTTTTGCACTTAAATGTGACATTTGTTAAAAACACTTTAAGATCATTTTAATTATAACCCAGTTTAAAAGAAATGCACTTCTTGTTATGTTTTATGTCTCAAGGAGGAGACCACAAAGGAGGGTGAGCACCTTTAAATACCTATTGGTGCACACCTGGACAGTGAACG
This sequence comes from Kryptolebias marmoratus, assembly GCF_001649575.2. Lineage (NCBI taxonomy): Eukaryota > Metazoa > Chordata > Actinopteri > Cyprinodontiformes > Rivulidae > Kryptolebias > Kryptolebias marmoratus. The sequence goes on along the minus strand of NC_051435.1, from coordinate 3,791,365 downwards.
CCTCACGGCAAGTGGCCCTCCAAATACACCCTAAAAAGTAAGAAGAGAACCTTGCCAGAACCAGGAAGAGCTTCCCAGAAACGCAGTGGCTCTGCACCTGGTCAGCAAGCAGCTAAAAGGTAATCTGTCTCATATTTGACACAATGCATAATTTGTTTGCATCCTTTTTTCCACAGATACTGTTCATGAGACCCGACACCAATAAAAACTGAGTGCATTTGCCTGAAGCTGTTGAAAGAATACCAACGAGTGAGGAACCGAACAAAGGACTGCAAGGGAGAAGTTCTGCCCATTCCACAGTCGATTGTGCAAACCTACTGCCATGTGGGTGTCAGTGGCTCAGGAGGTAGGTGTTCGAACCTTCTCTCCCTCTGTCTCACCTGTCTTTCCTACTGGTGGCGGTCCGAGGGTTCGGTGGCAGCCTCACTTCTGTCAGCCCGCCCCAGGGCAGCTGTGGCTACGATGTAGCTCACCACCATCAGTGTGAATGTGAGGATGACTGATTGTGTTGTTAAACACCTTGGAGTCCTTGGACTTGATAAAGTGCTATAAAAGTGCCATTTACCATTTTAAACAGCTGCTTGAAGGCTGCCAGCCCATACAAGATCAGACCAACTTGTTGTTAGTCCCCATCAACAACACCTCTGTGTGCTTGGTAAGATGTCTCTTATTTTTAACAGATATTGCACTTTAAAGATGGGCTTGTCTTAAAAAGTAAACATCATATATTGTTCTGTTTTTCAGGTTACATGAGCGAGGGAAAACAACAGACCGAGACACTCTCCTGCATGGAGTACAGCTTCCTCAGACGGTCTCCGTGTCTGAAAATCCCCTGCCAGAAGCGAACAGCTCCCCTCTGTTCCTGTGGAACACGGACATAAATGCGTGGAGTTTCAGAAACCTGAAAACCATCAAGACAAGGCAGCGATACGTCCATGAGTAGGTGGGAAAACTGGCTCTGTGCAGCATTGTTTCATCATCCTCACACCAGCCAGGTCACTTTCCAGCAGCCCCATCTCCCACCTGCTTCTTGTCTGCACAGAATCAGCAGCCACCATCACCCGCTCGGTCCTATTAAGAGCAGAATCAGACGCCACAAACCCTGTCCTCTTCTTCCAGTTTCTGCTTCAGTCCATCAGCCCCAGTCTGGTCCTCATTCAGACAAGGACAGTTCCCACCGCTGTCACGTCTTCTAACTTCATTGTGTCAGTTCTGTACACCCCTGCTTCATGCATCAGGCCTGGCAGCTGCTGCAGCAGCATCATCACCATCAAGTCAGCTTTCAGCGAACATGAATCGTCACAGGAAGTGGAGACCGAATAGGGCAGAACTAGAAGACCAGGAATGCCTGGTGAGAGGGAAACCTCCCAAAAGGCGGCAATGGAAACCGGACTACCACCATCTCTGTTCAGTGTGTGTTCAGGACAGAAACAAAAACACCAGTCAGACACAGATTAAGGGAAAGTGGGACCGTTCAGCCTATTTCACAGTGGAGGGAAAGGCTTTCTTTGTGTACCAGTTAGTTTGTTACTCCGTTTTTACTTTATTTGAAATATCTGATTGACACTGTCTCGCGTTTAAACACTTGTTTGTGCTTTATGTGCTGACACAGTTAAAACTAGTAAAATCTGGAATATTCTGACAGTTGTTGCCTGTTTTAGTCAGCCTTTAGGTAGTGCTTTACACAGGTCCAGTTATAGTGACAGATCAGTGCATGTGGTTTTGTAAGAACAGCTTTAATAAATGTCTGATCATAATTTGTTTGTGTTTTGTGTCACATGAATGCTGTTAGATCTCTCAGTAGTTTAAACAGCTGTAGAAACAGAAAACAACCAAAATAGTGATCATTCATATCAGATTGAACTAAATCTTGATGGTAAAGTTTGTTTAAGTGAGGATAAGGCAGACAGTTTTATTAATAGTAGTAAGAAATTACCACAACGACTCTCTCCCCTCTTTTCCCCCTTTATCAGTCCCTTTTGCTCTTTTTTCCAACCTGTATTTCTTCCTCAGACGCTCCCAGGTTGTATCAAATCAAACCCGGTGCCGTTTGCTGGGGTTTGGAGCGAAAACAGCGCCTTCTTGTGGCGGCTGACACCTGTTGCTACAGCTACTTTTCTCAACCTGTTACTTGTTTGAGGACATTGTTACGGAGCCCTGTAAGGGATACTTACAGGGCATTGTTTAGTTCTTGCAGCTGATAATAATAATAGTTTTAATAGTTTTAATAAAAAATAGTTTCTGTATATGTCAGAAATTGCCTTTTATGTCTTTGGCTTGTGGAGGAAAGTCTAGGAAGTCATAACATTTTGTTTTTCGAGCTTTAAAGTGAGTGTCTTTGGGTTTCCTGTCCTGCTGCAGAACAAACCATTTCCCTGCTTGTGACCCTGAGCAGCATGAGGTATTCTGGGTTTTCTACCCAGAGGAACTTTGAAACATTAACAGCTTGGAGGTGACGAATCCTGGTCTGACTTTTGTGTTTTTAAAAATTGTTTTGGATCTTCATATGTTCTTAGTACTATTTTTATGTCTCGTTTCTTTAGTCCCTCAGGTCCCTGGTTTGTAATGTTAGTACTGCTTTCTCCTTCCTGTTGGTTGGTAAACAACACGCCTGCTTTGAATCTAGCCATTTTCTTCCTCAGTATGTATTCAGCCATTTGATTGTCTTTGTCAAGCTCCCCCTTGGCTTGCTCATTGTGTGTATGTGTATTTCTTAGCTTTTTGTACATTTCTCAAATCTTTTCCAGTTCTTATGAAAATTAAACTTGAATTTATTAGTCACCTGTGCTTCACTCTTTCTACATCTGGATCCTCTTCCACCTCAGTCTTGTGACATGATTGTAAGCCATCTTTGGGTCATAAGAAAGTAAACATAAAGAACAGTAGCATTTTTATCAGTTTCACTCAATACCAAGGAAACTCTGTCCACTTTGAGCTTAGTTTTGAGTTCTTTTCTTCTTTTAATTGGCAGGAAAAGCTGAAGAACCAACAACTCTAACACAAAGAGTAACCTACACCTCAATCTGTTCCACATATTTTAGAGTCTGTTCTTTAAAAAAAGGGAGAAAAATCAACAAGTAGACATTTGTTTGCAAAGTTTGTTTAACACAATCTAAGGCAGACACAGGGCAATGCAAAAACTAAACATTTCAGCAATTAAAAAAAAAAAGATATTTCACAAAAGAAACATCTCATCAGTCTGGAAGCACCACATTAAAGCACGGTGGTGGCATCATGCTCTGGGATGTTTGTTATTGGCAGAGCTTGAAGCGTTTGTAAAAAATGAAGGGATAATAAATGCAAACAAATTAAGGAAAAACTGGTTTTGATTGGGAGGAAAAACCTGTTAAAGCAGAACTGGAGTATCCTGGTGTACATTTTCATCCAGGAAACAATAATCCTACCAAATTAAATCAAACAAAACTGGACTGTAGTTAAAAACAACTCCAGATTAATCTTTCTGTGAGCACTTAAGTAATTTGAGGGGGGGAATTTAAGAGTCTTGAAATGGTTTACAGTCACAGCTCTGACCTCATTTTGTTTTAGAGAATACAATAAAGAATGGACATTAATACCAGTGACTTATTGAGTCATTACCATAAAGGCTGTAATGGCTGCAAAAAGCTTTATGAAGTATTGGCTTCGGAGATGAACACATGCAGACTAATTGTTGATCTTTCTTGTTTTACTTTTATTGTTTCCACCTTGAAAGCAAATGTTTGCAAATTATTAATTCAAGGTTTTAAGGCTACGGTGTTAAAACATAACCCAAGGGAATGAGTGATACCTTCACAGGACACTTTCTATATCATTAAATCTGTCTTATATTAAGTGCCTAAATAAAGGTACTTAATGCTGCAGAAGTGAAAATCATTGTTTACCCAAATTCTATGTATTATAAAATACAAATATGAGATAAAAGCTGTTGTTTTTACAAAGAATAACGCTGTTATTTACATCTCACTGCACAGAGATTGACACAGCATGATACATTTCGTGATATAAATTATTTATTTACATTTACAGAAAAAAATGACCCCATCAAGACAATGTTGTAATAACTATTGGAAATAGAACTCAAGAAACAGTAGCTGACGTGGTCGTCAAACCGAACAGAGAGCTCTATAATAACATTGTGCCCTCTGTCAAAGGTCTCCTATAACACAAGGTGCAAGGCATCACGTGTAGCCCCAAAACCCCTCCCACATCCCTCCCCCCCTCCCAGACTGGACACACACTGCAGTTAAAGCCCGTTACCCTGCTTTGCACTACCCCGGTTTGCTTGGACCCCTCATCTACAAAGAACAGAGGCCGGCTAGTCCGCCTCCACCAAAACGCACACATCTAATAGACACTCACACACACTCACATTCAGTGTCCTAGACACTCTCTCCCCCTCCGCCCTTTAATGTCCTTCGGAGTAAAAACCTCAGAAAAAAAGGTGCAAGGAGACTCGTCCGGCAGCTGGAAGGTCGGAGGTCAGCAGCGGTGACGACTCATGGCCGCATCATCCCAACGTGCGAGTGTCACCGCTTGCCGCCGTGCCAGCTCAGTCTTTGCAACGCCGACGCCCTCCGCGGGCGTTTTCACACCTTTCGTCGAAGGGAGAGAGGGAGAAGAGTGAAGGGAGGCAGATGCTAACTGTCACGGTTGGCCTACGAGGGGAACATCTAACGCCAGAGCGCTCCCAGAGTGAGGAGGGGGCGGCTCTGTCCGGCGTATCTGGGCTCAGATAAGTCGAGTGGAGGCGCGCATGGTGTTCTCAGAACTGAAGTGGACATTGTTCTGCTTCTGCCGGTTGATCCTGTTGGTCCGTGGGCACTTCCTGTACAGAGATTAAATGATAAAGAAGATCACCTTGGTAATATTTACTTAAAACAACACTTATAACAGATTCCAACTGGAATTAAAAGGAGACAAACTGGGCACAAAGACGCAAGAACTGGAACCATTTATATGTTTCATATTTGTTCTGATTCTGAGAGTAAGCCAAAAAGTTTGAATCATTTTGTTCTTTTCAGAGGACACAGAGAATAATATGGTAACACTGTGGTATTTGACAGAGAAAGTTCTTTCGAGCGGACCTTTTCCTGGATGTGACAGAATGTCATACACAAGAGGCAAAGCGCAGCGATGACCTTTTCTGCTCCCACCTGTTTGTCCTTTAACTGAATGGGGAAATAAGCAGAAATCCTATAAAAGTCTGGCAACATTCATAAAATGCAATACAAGCTCTGCATAGATGGAGCTTGACAATAATCCCCTGGTGTGTTCAGATTCAATAAGCTGCGCGCCACGTGTCGAGCAGTGAACTTCTACAAGGCTGTGTGTTTTTTAAAAAATATCTGTTTAATGGGTATCGCTGAGCTGCAGGAAACATTAGTGCCACCAGAGCTGCTCTCTGTGTTATAAATTCTCCTTCTGCTTCTTTATCTTCTCCCCCTGCTCTTTTAACAACCACTCGCTATTTCTTTCTGTTCCACTTCCTCCTCTTCCTCCTGCCCTCCTTTGCTCAGAGGAGCAGTTTTGTCTCGGCCAAAACTCTTAAAATCTTTTATTAAATGTCATAAATTGCTAAGGTCAGCCAGAGGCAGACAAGCTGCAGGCTATACTATATATATATATATATATGTGTGTGTGTGTGTGTGTGTGTGTGTGTTTTGTTAGTAATATATGTGTGCAAGATTTTTCTTTTTTTACTATGATTACATAATGCTTGTTAAAACAAAACTGCCACAACCAACACAGATACTATTTTCGTGTGTCTGCACATGCAGCACATTTTCAGATGCGTGCGCCCTCAGGGAAAGTGACAGTACTTTTCTCCCTGGGGTGAGGAGCTAGGTGACCTTTCTGCTGTTTTCTCCAAGCTCAGGAGCTTTTGATTTCAAAATGCTCATAAGATGGTAAATATTTCACTAAGGTTTATTACTTTGCTGTGTTTGTATGCATGGCTCAGGAATCAGTGCTGCTGTGAGGACCTAAATCTGTCCATGCACTGCTGAAAAATAAAAAGGCTAAAAGTGCCAAAACTTGCACTTCTTTAGCTGTTCAGGCCATCCGAGAGGTAGAACGTCAACAACTTGACAATGAGGCAGCTACTCGGTGAGCACACAGAGTCCTCTGAAGCTTTAACAACAGGAATCCAGATATTTTTAAGTTGCACTCTGACTTAATGCTGTTATTTTAGCAAATAGCTCAGAATTTCCCCATTGGTTCCAGTCAAGGGGTTGTCTTTACTTAAAAAGGGAGGGTAACAATGCCCAAAGGCTAAGCACCTGTATGTATCTGAAGTGTATTTTTATAATTTTACCAAAAGCAATTATCACTGTTTCTTCTAAATAATTAATCCAAACCCCTTTTTTGATCTATTCATTCATTCTTCCACTTTGCTTTGCTTGTCTGTAGTCGAGTCATGGATGCCACAGGTCCACGAGGGAAACCAGACATCCCCGGCCACACTCTCCAGCTCCTCCTAGAGAACCCTGAGGTGTTCCCAGTTAAAAGAAGTTATAAAATCCCTGCAGTGAGCTCCAAGTCTGTCCCAAGGCCTCCTCCTTTGGGCCATGAAGGGGCACACAGGAGAATCTTGATCAAATGTCTGAAGCACCTCAGCTTTTGCTGCAGAGGAGCAGCGGCTCTCTCAGCTCCTCACCTCATCTCTAAGGCTGAGCCCGGCCGCCCTACAGAGGAAGCTCATTTCAGCCGCTTGTATTCAGCATCATGAGGGAAACGTAGATGGACCAGTAAATCAAGAGTTTCTCTTTTTGTCTCATTTTCTTCTTCACCACAACAGAGCAGATAACGGCCTCGTTACTGTAGAGGAGTCATCGATCTGTCAGTCTGCCTCCTGCTCCACGCTGCCATCACGAGCACAGATATTATGATTACCTGTGTATACTCAACGCAAGAAACAAAAGTGGGAAGAAAATGTATTTTTCCCTAGCCTTTATAAACCTTCCCACAAACCATCATTTGCATGAGAACCACATGTGTAAAAACATCAGTGTTAAAAAAAAATAACCAGATTCATCCTTTACTCTTCAAATCTGTCTACAAACATGCATTCATAAGAAAAACCCAAGTCACTAATAAGCTGTTTTAGTGTTTTACATGCAGTCCTCAGTCACATCATGCCAACATCAACTTGAATATGTAAACAATCGAATCCTCAGATGAAGACATGTTTTCCTGTGCTGAGACTGTGGAGTTAGTGAAGCAGTAGTTATGGTTACAGGCTCAGTAAGTCTCCAGGAAACTTATGTAAATCAGTTCATATAATGTCCTCTGAAGTCATCGAGACGACTGTGTGTGCGTGTGTGTGTCCGTCCTTAAGGGCATGACTCACCTGGTAATGCAGAGCACCACCACACAGATGATGACCACCTGGAGGGCTCCGATGATAGAGGCGATGAGGACGTAGTGCAGTTTTCCAGAGCCTGGCACCACATAGAGCACGTTGTACTCTTTGATGTCACATCGAGGGCCTCTGAAGCCTGAGTGACAACTGGACACACACACACACACACAGGAGTGAAGAGAAACAGTAAGAAGAAGTGAGTCATTTCTTAGCGCAGGTTCATTTTTTGCTGCATTTTTAATTGAAATTTCAGAACGTTTTTGATAAAGATATTGTGGTTTCTTTTCTTTGCTTGATGGGGGTTCAAATAAGAAATAGAGGGTCTGAGAGCGAGTATGTTCACACACAGAGCACTTGCATAAACTTCTCTTTGTTCTTCAAACCCTGATAAAGGAGTTATAGAACATGTTAACGTTCGCTGCTGCAGAATAACTGAGCTTAGTTGATGTGTGATTCTCCACAAGCTAATTTTAAAAGATTTGGTCTTAAAAAAAATAATCAGGGTCATTGAAGAATGACCACAATTGAAGCAGAAAACAATCTGACCGTGCATTATGTGAGCAAACTTAACAATAAACTTTATTACTGCCAGCTGTAAAAATGCAATCCAAACCCAGACCTTTTAGAAAACATCTGTAGCATGCATACAGGAATTAATAGCTACAACTAATTCTGGTTTAGTTTTCTGAATGCTGTTGCTTGATGTGGAACCTGCAGTGCCGGCTCTGAAAGCACAGTCTACCCCCCTCTTTTGTTGGTGCAATGCCTTTCACACAATGTGCTGCTATGACAATGTGGGAAAATGTCAGTACAATGGATTTTATTGTGTCTTTTAATCAAATCACAATGTTTTTCCTAACCCTAACCAAGTGCATTTACAAAGCAGCATAAAATAAAACGTCAAAAAAACACTTTCTTTCAGATATTCTTACACAAATCACATAACAGAACTTGTGAGTACCACAGAACATTTTCTATGCGTCTTTAAAACTGTCGACATCTGAAGATGTCAGGTTGGGTGGACTGTGCAGACTCATGACATGAGCTTAATGAAAACCTAACTTATTATAAATAAAGAAAAACAAAAACAAAACCCAAACAAGAACGAAACACAAGAGGCAAGACATAAAGGGAACGAGACAGTGCGTAAAAATGACAACAACCAGTTGGTGGAGGAGATGACCAGGTTTTAAAGACAGGAGGTGATTAGGAGAAGTGGGCACAGGTGAGTGATTACAAAACTCGGGGCAGGTGTAGATGGGCGTGGCAGGCAGACAAATGAAAGACTGAGGACAAGAGAATATGACAAAGAGCACAGAGGGTACAGGGAGGGGAAAACCAGCTGACGAAACTAAACAGAACAATAAACCCGAACACAAAAGAAACTCAAAGAACAACCAGACAAGAACCCAAATCCTAACAACAGCTACGGGCTGGTGAAGCTAATTACTTTGGAAAACGGATCAGAAAGACTCTTGACTCAACATCAGCATTATGATAAATTATGAAAGAGATTCTCAGATTAACATTTATGTTGTTGATATCATCCCCTGCCATGAAAGGAGGGCAACCATCTAACTGCCTGCGTCTATCTTTGAGTCTTAACAAAACGCCAATAACACGTGGACCCAGAGTTGGGAAGGCATGATGCATTAGAAGCAAAGCGCAGAGTATAAAAGACACCTTTCTGGTGATTCAGGAACACTATTTTCTGGAGGGAAGCCAAAGCGCCCTTTTCATGGACTTTTTAAACATGCATGGCTTGGTAAATGGCTTGCACTTATATAGCGCTTTATCTAGTCCAAGGACCCCAAAGCGCTTTACACTACAATCATTCACCCATTCATCCACACACTGATGGTGGTAAGCTACAATGTAGCCACAGCTGCCCTGGGGCGGGCTGACAGAAGTGAGGCTGCCATCACACCGGCGCCACCGAGCCCTCTGACCACCACCAGTAGGCAAGGCGGGTGAAGTGTCTTGCCCAAGGACACAACGGCTGAGACAGCCGGAGCGGGGGCTTGAACCAGCAACCCTCCGATTACAGGACAAACCCCTACCTCCTGAGCCACTGCCGCCCATGCATGAAAAGTTATGCAAATTACTGTGAAGGTAAAAAAAATAAATAAATCAAAAAGCATAATATGTCTTCATTAATCTTTGGCAGTTCGATCAGAAATAAATCAAACGTATCTAGATGCTCCTTTACTGTTGCTGCAGCCTGACGTGGCATGATTTGGCTCACATAGAGTGGATATAGTCTAGGAAAACACACACACACAAAGCTAACAACCCCACAGACTAATAGAGGTGATCTTTGTTGTCAGAGATGAGCTAAAATGGTCCTCCTTTTAATCTCTCCTTCTCTCTCTCCCCATCTCTTCTTCTTTACCTGCTTTTCACGTCTCTGGGGAGGTTGTTACCCGCCAACACCTGCACATCCTTGTTTAGCACAAACAGACACGCACAGTCTCCTTTACTTTCTCTATCCCCTCGACCTGACAGTGCGCGAGATGAACAGTGTAACCTTGTTCTGTTTGGAAGATGTGCTTTATTTCCACACTGATGCGCACACACACACCACACACACCTCTACCCTCAAACAGAGAAAGACATGCATCACTCCCACCCAGACCGCTCAGCTTCCTCCTCATTAGGCTACAGCCCCTTGTTTCTACCACCAGCAGGGGGCAGCAGAGACCCTCCACACGCCCCATCTGATAATCACTGCTCTGTATGCAACAAGAGTGTCTGGCTGGGCGGGCTGGGACAATCCAGGTTAAAGGAGAACTGAGAAAGATAGAGGCAGTGGGAGACATCAGGACCCCCTGGCTGCAGACTGGAGCGGCACAAAGGTGTGTGAGCGGAGGCGGTGTGTGTTTGTGGGTGGGGTGACACAGGGTCTCCTCGTGTCTGTATATTTATGCTTATGTTCAGGTGATTTCTGTGAACCTAGGTCAAAATGCATGCATGCATGCAGAATGGATGCACAGACTCAGATTTCCCATCATGTCTGGCACCAAGGTTTTTGTAAGCAGATAGTTAGATTTTCACGAGCTGCAAAGTAGGGATGGGCTGTGATTTTCAAACATTTTAAATCTAGTTAAACTGGGTGAATTTCATCTTTTTTTGTTTTCCTTGGTTTTACACCATCCCCTGGTAGTGAAACGCCAAGTTATTTTGAAGTGCTGCTTTTCCAGTTTGGGTACTTCTGGCACACCCTGAACCAAATATTTCAAGAAAAGATGAAAAATTACCAACAAATTCAGCGCTTTGCCTGAAATGCCCATCCTTTATGCAAAGTTGGGTCTCCACAGATCTGATCTTTTCTAGATGGACCTCAGGAAGCTGAGTCAGCGTCTTGGATTCATTTTTTTATGACATGGCAGGAAACACGGTTTAGTTTGTGAAGGTCAGGAAGGGATTATGTATCAATGGAACATCTAAATGAGGACTGGGGCGAAATATTCTTCAAGCAACATGAGAATTGATATGCTAAAGCAAAATATTTAATCTGAATTTAATTAATATATTTATATAGCCTACATTAAACTTAATCTGAAATGCTTGTTGCTTTCTAATAGCTTCAATTTTTGCCAATTTACTGGCACAAAAAAAGAAAAAAGATCTTCCCATTTAGAGTTTCATGGATGAAAACATTCAGAAATTATTGCCCATCCCTAGTGCAGATGTACAAAAGAAACATCAGTTAATAAAATGACCCGTAGTAGTGTAGATTTGGCCTTAATTGCAGTCGTGTTAATGTTCTGGGCTAATCAGTGTATTTACTTTACTTCACCCTGCTCTTTTAGCACTTTGTGCTGCTGCACATATGCAAACCACAGTGGGAGCAGCAACTACTAATGCCCACACAGTCCGCCCTGCACACTTCCAAACAGAACCGAGGATCATAAAGCGTGGGGCCAGGAACACCAACGTCCTCATTAAGCACTGAGAACTCCAACATGGGATTAATTTGAAGCAGAGAAGCATGTTCGGCGGGCCAGTGGCCTGTCTTACTGTATCACCACAGCAGAACACTTGCATCTCTCAGCACGCTGGCTTATATTCACTCAACATAAACAAGGTTGATTAAAAAGTAAATGAGTTTCAGCATTTGCTAGCAACCGCTAAATTCTGCAGCCTATTAGCAGTCTTAAATTACACACTTTCTTTTCAGTTTGCAGATCAGAGAGAGCGCAAACGAACAAATCTGTGGCGAACATAAGACGTGTTAATAAATCTACCCTTTAAAGATATAATTTGATTGTTACACAAGAACTGGCTGAGTCGTCTTCTTCCAGCTGGCAGACACTGTACACCCCATTGCTTCTGTGCCGTATATAGAGCACAGATAAAGCACTGTACCAGTATTTGTGCGTGTAAATGACTAACACATTGTAAAGCGCTCTGTAGAACCTCAGATTAAAAAGGTGCTTTATATCAGTGGACCATTTACCATTACTGTTTTTAATTGCAATATTATTTTAATGGGACAGAGTGCTATAAAATCATTTTATTTCCCTGTAGATTGTTATGCAATAGTCACATCTTTATGTATCGTGCTGCAAGTATGATCGTAGTAATACAACCATCCCTTAGTTTTTAGTGACCCCTTGGGCCTTATTTTTAAAATTGCAGAGTGTAGTGGTTGAAATGTTGACGGCATCAGTTCTTGCAGATTTATTTTACATTTGAACAGGGATTTTAGACACATGGTTCTATGTTAGTTATGTTTCCATTTTCTTCTTTTACAGTCTCCAGGAACACTTAGAAATTTAAGAAAAATAGGATGTTAGTGACATGCTAGTTAACGTGTACAGAGGTAATTTCTTTAGTTTATGATTTGGTAATCTGTTTTATTATAAATACTTGTAATACTCATATTGGAGTGTTTCTTGGCCTCCTGCTACAACCCAAAAAGAATTAGGACACCTTTATGTTGCCCTTAATGGTTGGAGCAAGGACTGAACTGGTATTGGACAACACGGTGTGTTTCATTTCAACGAAGAAGTTGGAATTTCCATGTTTTAAGATGGAAACATCACCTGGAAAGAACGCTCAAAGTCAGATACATCAAAACGAGATCACTCTCCAGCTCTGACTCCCGGTACCAATATGTCTACCTCACCCATGAAAAGTGCTGAAATTAAACTTTTTATTTCCACTTCTGTTAGTTTGTGTTCATTAAATCAGTCAGACACACGCATAAAATGCAGAGAAATTCATTGTTTTTGGCTTGTATTGCTAATAACAGTTACCCTGGCTATCAAATCCTGCTGGTTTTCTGATGTGCATCTGAAAACAGTTAAAGGAACAGTTTTGAAGCGTGTTTCTTTTAAATAATATATATCTTAACCGCTAATAGCTTGTTGAACGGCCTCAGTTTGGAGAAACAGGTTAGAGTTAATAGCTAACGTGGCTAAGACTAAAAAAGACAACTCCAATCTCAAAAAAGTCAAAATGGTTCATGCAAATCCTATTCTATAAACCTTTATGCTGCTGCTGTTGTTTAGTCATTCACGTTAAAATTTAGGGTTATTTGTGAGCCCATATTTCTGCCTAAAAACCCAGGTAATGCAAAAACTGACTCTGATGTGAAAGCTTATAAAAAGGTAGTTTGTGTCATGTAAGATATTATTTAAAATGTTGAAACTATTCTTTAACATCAGATCTGGCTCCAAACCTCCGAGGTAAAAGGAGCACAGCAATATTTAAGTAATATTAGGGGTAAGGTTGCCTCTGATGCAACGACTGCAACTAAAGTCTGTCCTTCCAGGGCTTAGCTGTGTAAGTTTACTGGTGCATGATTACCTGCAGGAGGGCTGGGCCACCATGCTGGGGAACTGACAGTCTCCGTGGACGCAGTAGTTTTTGTAGTCACCTGGACAGGGGATGGACAAGCCACTGGCCATTCCGTTGCTCGAGTCTTCTATTTCCACCCCTATGCAGACCAACACACACACACATGCAAAGACGTTAATGCTAAATACTTTTATGTTCATGGCCACCTGTCTGCATTCATTACTGTGCAAGAAAAACACTGTATGTGACAAGGGGAGAAGAGATGAATATTAAAAATGAAAAGAAATGGAAAAAGTAAAATGGATCAAGCACAACGGAAAAAAAAAAAAAGTCTGAAAGCGACTCTGATTCAGCTCTGACTGACAGTACGAGCTTTTTGCTAATCCCCAACCATTACAGAAGCACTCACCCGTGTGGTCGGTATGTGGCAAGTGTCCATCGCCTTTGTTCCCAGTTTTGATGTCACCTGGAAAGGCCAAAGACACATTAAAGCAGTTCTCAGGACACTGCAACCTCTCCTCAAGTTCCAGCCCCATCCATTACGGGTTCCACATTCAAAGTGATGCCATTGCGAGCGGAGAAGGGTGGATGTGAATTATCATCTCAACAAAGGGGTCATACTGCGTGCACCTGTGTGCTTAATACGTATAAATGCAAACCATTCTCTTCAAAAGTCAGAAGCGGTCTACTCTAATGCATTATACTGAACAAAAGGAAAAATGGAGCAAAATCTGCAAGAAAGATCAGAGGGAATAATGCATTTCTTCTCACCTTATTGACGCCGCATCGAATTTTTCTCTTCTGAACGGCTAGACAAAATCTATTTCAAATTATTATAATATTACTGGAATGGGTTTTCTTCTTCTTCTTTTTTTTTGAGGTCAGAGAATTTATGCTCTGAATTTAAAGCTGTGGAAGCAGTTTTCAGATCTATGATGCAATGAAATGTGCCTGGTTCTGCGACTTTAACGTCATTATTTTTTTTATGTTTTTTAGTTTTTGTTTTCTATATTTGCTTTTCTATGGAACACTGGAAGGGTAATAAAAGAGAAGCAAGCATTTTAATAAAGTCTCAAGCTTATATTTGTATTGCAAACATTTGAAAATCAAGCAAAAATCCCCCCAAAACTTCTCAGATGCTCCTCTGAACTGACTGCAGCCACAGTGAGAGATTTCTAACAGGATAAAAATGGACACCAGCTGTCTAAATGCCAGGATGTAAAGGGTGAAGGCTAACAAAAACCTAAATCCCAAAGTTTCAGGATATTTGTCTCTCCTTTTTTTCCTGGCTGAAACAGCATGTTGATCGATATGACCCAGTCCATCTCAGGGGGGAACATGGTCATTTTTTAAAATTTTCTGGAGTTTTAGAGCACGTCAGCTCTGATTGTTTTGTCCTGAAACGTTTCCTCTTTCTGCCACATGAAGGCATCGCCAGTCACAGGCTTTCACATTAACTCTCACACAATTAAAGACACTAACAACAGAAGTTTGATCTGTTCCTAAGCTGCCAGCGTGGACTGAGCTGAGATCTCTGCCCGATTAAAAAAAATATACACTTCAGATCATTTTTTCATTTTTTTTTGATTTTTGTTGATTCATGCAGTTCTTACCTTTAATACCATATGTTCAAATATGCATTTAAAAAAATACATCTAGTTTCAATTAATTATTTGAGACTCAAAGAAAAGTGTCATGTTTTACTGCTAATGACGGTTTCACAGCCTGTTAGTGAGTTTGGAGGGTTTGTAGGTGGGACTTTTGTATGAAAGGCACACCACCAGATTTCTAGGGTGCAACTCTGGCTCCAAGAATAAGATTTGGTGGACATTTTGGTTTTAACCAATTCTAAACAATAAGAGCAGGCAGAGAGACTTTGTCCATCTCTAATCAGTGTTGATGCTTCAGACAAGCTGTTAGTTCTTCAGTCCAGTCACAACTGAGGACATTCAAAGAGCTATCTACAACAGGTAAGATATTAACTGTTTATAACTTTTCCACAGAGTCCAACTTCCAGTTGTCCAAACTATCCCTTCAGTATGGAGCAGTAAAGGTCATGTGGTGCTCTGAGAAGTATTTTGCACACAATTTACTGAGAGAAACTTTCTTTAAATCTGAAATGCTGGCGTGAGACAGAATCACTGTTTACGTCTTTCTGTCCAAACGTCTTCACTTCATGTGAAGCTATCATCTGCTCAGTCAGACTGACAGCTTCCGCTCCATTTCCAGTGCTGTTGTTGCCTTTTAGCGTCAGCGTGTGCACGAATTTCTGTGTGAGAGTCGAACCTTGGCAGTGGCCCAGGTACTTGACTTCGATGCGCTCCTGCTTCTGACAGGACGCCTCCTTCACCTGGCACGGGTTGTCATAGGAGCGACCGTCTGAGGCACACACAGGGTTGAAGCTGATGTGGGAACAGTCGATGTTGCAAACACACCTGAAGGACAAGAAACAGCGTTAAAGCGCTACACCTCCTGGTGTTTAATACACCCGCAGACTGGATCTACGGCGAAATGAGCAGCGAAATGCAAATGAGAGTACTCAGATGTGTGTTTGACTGTGGGACACACACACCTTCTGCAATAAGGGATTAAAATCATGATAAGAAAAGAGGAACAATACAGCTTGCAGTCAGTCAGTAGCATGCAGAATAATCCTGTTCAAACTGTTTTAGCTCATTCAGTTTCACACAAAGAGACGGGCTGCACTGCACGGCTGACAGACAAATGATGTACCCTTACAGTGGCAGGAGGCAATTAATAATGAAAGACCTGCAGATAATGACGCTGTACAGTTTAACTTTGCATAAGAAATGGCCCAAAAACTTGTCATCTGAGTTTATTTTAGATAAGACTGGAAACAACGTAAATGGGAAATAACTTTATTGTGCAAAGTAAAAGACTTTGAGCAGGCGGCCAAAACGACTTGTTTTTCGGACTGAATGAAGGTCTTTCTACAAAACTAATTTGTTTGAGAAATTCAGATTATTATGTTGATGAATGTTAACACAGAGACAGTGTAATGCGTTTCATGTCGGCCTCACACAGAGCGGGGAAATTTCATCAAGCAAGTTTTGATCCACGGGAGCCAGATTCGCTTCAAATTTACTGCAGCAACAGTTGTTTTCTTCTCCTCCAAGTTGCTTGGAAATGTTTCTCTAAATCACAGAGCGAAAAACAAATTAAAAGCCCGTTTGTCCACTTAACCGCTTGCATCTCAGAAACTTTTAAATTAGCCAGGTTTTGTGTTCCTCTGCCTGATGAATCATTTCCAGCTCAGCTGCAGCACTTCGATGCCCCGGCATGCCGTTTTCAGGTAGTAACGGTGATCATTTCAGCTCAAAGACACTAACTGGTGTTGCACCACAATTTTAGATGACATTTCAAAGAGCAGCGTTCTCTGGCTGTGTGGGCTCATCTGCATGAACGTCACTGAAAGTTACAAAACCACATTTCCCTGTGTGCATGTGTGTGTGTGTCCTTCTCTATATGTTCTGTGACCATTAAGTCTGCGGTGGGCCTGATCAGCAGAAATTACACCCAGATTGCCTTCCACAGACAGTTGGTGCTGAGTAGTGCTGAATGCATGATTCTGTAATTATAAATCTGTCATAAAACTCCCTGATCTTTTCTTTCTCCCCCGGTGCCAAGCTCCCGGTAAAGCACGGGCATTCGGCTGTCTTACAGCTGCGTACACGCCCACGTGGGTGCCCGCCAATGCAGAAATGCGTCCCCAAGCGCGCACAGACACACACGCAGACACCCTCACAATCAGCAGTGATGATTCTAACCGCTGACACTGATGTTGATTGAAACGGCGTGCAGCAAAGCGTGGCGGTGTTCGACTACTGCCGAAACGATGCACCTGCAAAGTAAGACTGAAGAGAAGAAAGGCTTCGCTGTGCATCAGAGAGGACGGGGTCAAGGAAACGTCTGCGAACCCCGCCCCCCCGCCCCCCCGCCAGGAATCTGACACAAAACTGAAGGTGAGCTGCAATTAGTCTGCAATATGGCAAAATCTGGTATCAATCCAATACCAAGTAAATACAGAGCCAGATTCTCCAATACTGATCAAATCTGAGACTCTAAAAGCATATTGGCAGCCTGTGACCTTTCATTCACGAATACTATATGAGTTTTGATTTCCACAGTTAATTAGCTTTTTATTTGCATTAAAAAACCCAGGATGGATTTTAAGCAAAGTTTCAAGGCAAATGAAAAATACATATATATTCCTAATTAGTTGCATTTGTGAAAAATTAAAAAGGTACTCATTGCAATGTCATGAAAACTGATAAAAAAAAATTGTAAATTCATGAAGTAAAAAAAAAAATCTGCACAATTTTCTGCTCATACTGATGGTTAATTGTAAGCAAATGTGTTTGTTTAGCTACGAAAACAGCCGAAGTGACTGAAAATAGGTAAACAATGACAATGTCCATAGAAATGCCAACTGGGATTTACACTCAGATTTGTTGAGTAAATATACAGATAAAAGTGGTTTGTTTATATTGAGCGCACATTTCAGAATAGCAATCAACATAACTAGAAAACTGATGGACTAAACTCTTTCAAACTGCATCATTTAATTTAGTTCAGTTCATTTTTTATGTTTTATTTCAAGCTTTGCAATGAGTGGCTTCATGATACAATATGAGTATGAGGGAAACAACCACAGTTTCACTGTATTAAAGCAATAATAATAATAATAATAAATCACAGTTTATTTGCTAATATTTATTTTCATTCAGTTATTATTACTTTTGCTGCATAAATAATATCACATATTGCTTATTTATATTTACTTTAGGAGTATATAAGTATACTCATCCCAAATAAAGTATTTATTTCTAGTTATTTGACCTTTAGAGCACAGATATAAAAAAGGAAACTGAGACAGTCTGTTTAAAATCAGTGTCAGCTTTTTCCAGCACAAATTTAAACCAATTCATGATCTGCTTTTTTATTTGTACCACTTTTATTTATGATGACATTTAAGTTCATGGCAGAAATTTTCATTTATTCAGATGCATTGAGAGTAAATCTAAATTTTTATTGTAATATAGTGTCAGGTAAAACACCAGTCAACAGGCTGTTGAATTTATATGCATTTATATGTTTATTTATTATTCTAATTGTGCCAATATTATATGTTTTGTGCTGTTCTCCTCTTTGTAAAGTAATGTTGAGAGTCTAATAAGCTGATGTTAGTAATTAATTAAATACCTTCATATTGAGCCTGCAGTAAGATGCAATTATTTCAACTGTTAACAAACTAACTCTTGTTTTTATTCTCAAAACAGCACTGACTGGCACTACATGTGACCAGAGGAGGGGAAAAATAAAAAATAAAACAAAAACACTCTGTCTTGGTATCTTATTAAAAGGAATTTAAAATAGTAGTGATGTGGTCTACCTTGAAATCGGTTACCGGCCCATGAGTAGCTGCGATGAATGTCCTCTAAGAGAAGAGTGTTACCCAACAAGACACTAACACTTTATAATTTAAAATGACATTTCACAAATTACAAAGGTTTCCTTCTCTAGCTTCTGCTGTAATTAGGGCTGCGGCGATGACAGGAATCTTTATCAGTGCCCCATCAATGAACAACGCTGACACAAAGACGTGGAAGAATTGATACAACTGCCAGGAAAAAGTCTTTTCAGCAACGTCTCACTCTGTTTCTGCTTCTGTGAGGGTGTGAAAGAAATGTCTGAGATCCTAACAGTAAATTCTCACCTTTTTCACTTCTCAACTTGGAAATTAGGGCTAAAATGTCTCACTAAAGTGTTCACATGTGTCACAAGTTAAAGATGTAGTTCCTTCCTTCACACGTTTGGAGAGACTGCAACAGATGCTTTTTTTGTTTTGTTGTTTAATTGATTTATTTATTTTTTGTGTGAACAAACTTTTATTTTTTTACTAATATGAGCAGCTTTTTTTTTCCTTAAAGCTCAGCTTTGTGGACTCAAAGTGCTCCTCTGGACAGAGCAGCCACTGCTGCAGAGCTCTGAAGCTCCCTCAGGGTTAGCTTTCACTTCTTCGGCTGCATTTTAAAACACCAGGATTGTTTTTTTTTCTTTCCCAGAGACAAAAGTCTTTTGGAAGACTCTTTCCTTTACCCCCTGTTCCCCCTACTGGAACCAGGAGTTAAACTACCCAGATATGAGGAAGCATTTCTGACATTCAGGATGAGGTTTGTAGCCCTAAACATTTCTGATTGCTCCCAACTTTCTGTCTCAGTGTTCTTCAGCATGGCTCTGACTCTTATCTGATAATGGTTTACTTTAAACTGTATTTTAGACAAACTGAGGCGTTTTGTTTTATTTTGGCTGCACAAGAATCAAACCATTCATCTGAGGAGTCAATGAGGACTCAAACTCAGAGATCCAGAATAGAGGATAAAGTTCCCTAATCTTTTTTGTTAAACAGAGAACAGGAGCGATGAAAGATCTGTCTGATTGTTTTCACAGCAGTCATGGTCCAAGGCAGTAGTTTCCAACTTATCACCCACAAAATATCAGTGACAGACTCACAACCCAAAGTAATTTATTCAAAGATTTATATTATTATATATAAATATGCTTTTAATCTCTTGGAAACAATTGTGACAAAATGTGTTATTAGCAAAGTTGGGTTTTTATGAACCACAATGACCACTAGTCTAAGGCTAATCCTGGTCAAAATACACTTTTTGTTTCCTTGTTGAACGAAGTTCTCGAGTTTTGGTGGTCTGATCTTCTTGACAGGTTGGTTTTGGTGTCAGTTATTTCCATTTTCTAATACTTACTTTATTTCCTCCAAGAAAAACTGCACCGGTACATGTTTCTGAATTGTTTATTCTTCTCCTTTTTCTTCTTTTTTTATAATTTTCTCTGCAGTCTTTCTTATTGGGATCACAAAGTCTGGTATTCAAGTGTTGATCTTTGGACTCCACAAGTTTTATTTTAATGAACTAATTTTGTGACATCTGAAGGAAACTGGCAGCAGAACATCCTAAGCTGGAGTTTAAGTTCAAACTGAGGTGTATATGTACTCTTGTTATGAGTTATTTACATTTTATTTCACTGTTTAGACCATTTTGTGTAAGGCTAGGACATAACAAAACATATAAATTACAATTATTATGCAATGCAAATAAGTATTAGATAAAAATCCCATAAGCACCTATGCAAAGCTCTTTAGTATTTCTATCTCCAACCTCTTGTGTTCAAAGCTAAATTCCCAAACTCCAGATTTACTTTTGGCCAAAAAAATTATCGAATGCCCAATGAGAAGGTAAACTGAGAACTGTATTTGGAGAAAAGCCGAAATGCACAAAAATAATTAAACCAGAGCTCATTTGTCCAGTAATGTTTTTTATAAATTTTAACTTTATATCACGGCAAATTATTGCAAACAATCCGATTTACAGCCAAACCATGAATGCATTACAGCAGATGAAAAGACTGAACTCCAAAATTCTCAGAACAGCCATCTGTTGAAGTCAGAATTATCTGCATAGCTAAACACAACTTGGGGCAAGTGAGAAAGGATATTTTTGCAATGTGGGTTAACCTTTAAAGATTATGCAAGACTTGTTTTTAATTTTGCAAAAAGCCACCCTTAAGACAAGATTAGGCGTACAATTAAAGTGTCATTGTTATCATAAAACAGTATCTAAATTGGAACAGTTTTAACATGAAAGGAGGCAGCAAAAAAAAAATGAACCGAGGAAGGCAAATCAAAGCAAGATCTTTGCAGCTTCGGAACTAAAAAGAGATTTCTTCACATCCACCAATTAAAAATAGCAGATATGATATAGTCTCATCATCACACATATGTATTCATGCACACTACCCAACGCTAATCCCCATCACGGAGGAGCTTTCCATCCCAAGAGGCTGCTGTTCGCTTGGTGGCTGATGCCTGGGCTCCATACATTTTTAATGAGGCTTCTCACTTTCTCCACAATGGGCACTGTACCACCTGACTGCAGTGCGTCAACACATCCTAGTGCTACCCGCAGACACACGTGCACAAGCACACGCACGCGGGATAGAAAATCGCCTTGTGATAATCCTTGTTTTAGCCACTGCTTCTCTCACACATGCCAAATCATTCCTTTACACGTTCTGTGGAGCGACGCGGAGGGGTGGGGAAGTGTTAAATGAAACTTATCGGTGCATGGATGTGTGTGAAAGCACCTGAGCGTGCGCCCCGTGAGTGTGTGCGCCAGAGAATACTTTCTTAGCAGGATGTGTCGTATTGATTAGTTCCCTGCGATTTCCCTCCAATCAAAGCCTCCCCACCTCCAGACTGTCTGCAGGCTCCGAACTGAAAAGGCCTCTTTACGCACATTTCAACACTTACACACACACACACACACACAGTGGCTAAGACCAACATATCCACTAACTGCCTCATGTTTGTACAAATCCCTAGCAGCAAACCTCGTTGCAACTGAACATAGCATTGATTTTTCATAATCCTCAGCCTCAAATTTCACTGTAATCCTTTGAAAAAGTGAGTGAGAAAGGCAAACAGATAAACACAGACAGAGAGAAGGAGGAGAGCGGGAAACAAAACAGGAGTGTCGAAGGAAAACGGGAGAAAAGTAGGAGAAAAATATCAGATAAATACACACAACCGCATGCAGCTAAACTGATGTGATTTGTGAAATTAAATGTTAAGAGTCCAGTTCAATGATGGAGGCAAACTGGCACAGGCAAAATGTTTAAAGGGAAAGGACATCCCACAATCATCTACAGGTGCTTGGTCAAATGAAAAAAAAAGAAAAATCAGAGACAAAAGTCAGACAGGTGTTGTAATCTGAGCGAGTGGAGTCAAAAGCAACAGGAAGATTTTATTTTTTACTTTTAATTCCTGAAAACGTTTCGCTCCTCATCGCTGCACCTTTCAGTTTTGATCTCAGAAAGCTCCTCTGATGAAAAGCGAAACGTCTTCAAGAATCAAAACAAAGTCTAGATGCCTTCAGGTCAACTCTCCAGGATAATCTCAGAGCGGAACAGACTGCATCCAAACAGAGACGTGCCCGTAACTCGAGTGGCTTCACGGCTTTACAACGTTTGCACGTGTTGTGAAGTCATTTTTGGCATAATTTCCCATCTGTGTGTATCTCCTTTTCAAGCCCAGCTCTAAGTTAGTGTCTGAAAGGTGCGGGGACACTGATTTACATGCCTGGCCTTGTAGCGTGTGTATTTATAGACGTTTTCCTTTCAGAGCGCATGGAGGGAGGAGTGCATGTAAAATGAAAATCACAGACTTTGCAATGCACAGTTTACTGCCAATTGTGACATTATTTATTGCCCCTCCAAAAAGAGCATATCTTAGCTTTAGCACCTTGCTCCAAAGAAAAACTTACAGGACTTACAGGAATAAATGCATGAAGGACGAAAGTCTCCATTTACTGCATGTACCTTGAAATCCTAAATTAGGTAATAGGTGACTGGTTTCTCATTTGTGGTGCTTCTTCGTCGTAACTAAAACTGGCTGTGCTTGTTTTTGAGAATCAGTTCAGTTTCAGGACTGAACTGTACCATGAACAATTTAATTTTAAACAGACTAGTGTAAAAAATCTGGGTCTAAATGAGCAAAATTAGCGTTCACAGATGAAATCTAACAAAAAATGTACTGTTTGGGGCTAATAATCTATGATACAGTCCAACACGTTGGATAGTTAAAGCTGTTGTAATTCCATGTTCCTCTTATAATCTAAATTTATTTAAACCAAATATGTTTTAAGGCATTTACCAAATATCTAATAAGGTGCATTTTTTGTTATTAATGCTGGGCTGATCAGAACTTTAAGGATGCTGAATCAAACTTAGAAAGCAGAAATGCTAATATATTTGAGTTTAGATTGAGTCCATAAAACCTAAATGTAATACAGACTTGGGATTGATATTAAGACATCAGGACAAAGTCTTTATTTTCTATTTTAATATAAATTCTTGCTTTTTGTTTCCTGATCCCTGCAGGAATGGAGTGTATCTGCGGATTTTAGCACCACTGGAAACTAGAGGAAAGGAAATAGTTATTTTAACAAGCTC
Organism: Kryptolebias marmoratus; assembly: GCF_001649575.2. Lineage (NCBI taxonomy): Eukaryota > Metazoa > Chordata > Actinopteri > Cyprinodontiformes > Rivulidae > Kryptolebias > Kryptolebias marmoratus. The sequence continues at coordinate 3,768,150 of NC_051435.1, read as the reverse complement.
GATGGTCATTCAAGCACCACCATGTAATCTAACATGCTTACAAGCAAGGTCAAAATAAGAAAATCAATCTTTAAGCCTGCAAGTTTGAGAGCAGAAAGTGGGAGATGATGTTGGTGTTTGTCTGCAGCAGGGAGGGGAAATAAGTCATGGTATGTCTTTGCATCTGTTTTCAGAGTTGATCACAGATGTGATGAGAGAGCAAGGTGAGCACCTCCAAATATAGAAATTCAATTTGTAGTAAGCAAAGTTTTATTGAAGCTGCCTGCCAGAAATAAATGAGTGTATGTGGAAGACTGCTGTGCTCCTGCTGCGCTGGGTTAAAACAAGGTGTTGTTTCACGTTCTGTCACAATGCCTCCTCTGTGGTTTTCTTTTTCTCTCAGTTTCTCTTCTTCTTTGTCCCCTCTCTCCTCATCAACACTCAGACCCCCCTCCCCTGGACATCCTCAGGCCATCACAGCCCCACCCTGAGAACCCAGCAGCAGAATCCAGTCATGCCTGTTTGCTGTGTTTGTTTACATCCATGCTCTAATGCTCTGATTCTCAACTGTTAGCCCCCCCAGGGTGCACCCCATCCAGCCTGCAACATGTTTAACCATGAGGAGACAGGTGCAACCCAGCCCAGACAGGGTTAATGATGCCTGAGCCAATCGGAGTGCTCGCTCAGCACCGACGTGATGCTGAGCATTTAAAAGCATCAGTGTCCCCGTTTCCTGACGAGCCGAACTCCCAGACGGGTGATCTGCTGCAGCAGAAGGTGCTAGGCTAAGCTAATAAGTAGCTAACATCAGTGAGACGAGCTGTGATCAGCGTCAGCATTCCTGTGAAATAAGCTTTCCTGTAAAGCTTGAACAAGATTATATTGCAGATGTAAAATAAAAAAAGCTCATGCTGCTCCCCACGAGAGAAACTAAAGCAGATTGTTAATTAAACTGCTGCTACCCCTTTAAAAATAACAAAAATATTTAACATTTTGACAAGAAAAGTTTATTGTTTATTGTAAAATGTCTTCTTTCCTGTTGTGTCATTGTTACAGCGCCACATACAGGCTTGGCATAGGTACTACAGTGTTCTGGTTGTTTGTGTTTCCATCTGGATGAAAACATTTTTAAAAACTGTTTACAAGGACAAAGGTCCCTCTGGACCGGGTGCAGAGGGTCTTAACTTTGCAAAATGTTAGAATTAATGACATCAAATGTAAAACACTCCATTATATGAAACTGCACAAAAGATACAGAAAAAACAAAAAGGCAAATAAATGAAAACAAATTGAAAAATGTCTATTTGTCTTTAAAAGGACCCTAAAAAGCCTCAAATTCTTCATAAAAAAATGCAAAACAAAAAGTGTCCCTCACATCCGCTGTTGCTAAACAACCAAAAAAGGAAAAAGAACAAAAAGTAATTACAAAAATAACTTTAAAAAAGGGAAAACGGGAAAGTAAAACTTTAAATCTGCTCTGTTGTTCGTGCATTGGGGGGTGGGGGTGGGGGGTGCATCCATGAATCCCAGTGGAGCGCAGACTCTCCAACCTTTCCAACTGGCCTTTGCCTCCTTCTTTGTTTGTTTTTTCATTAATATTCCCTCATGTTCTGCACAGAACCCACAATATGAAGAGAAGCGCTGGTTTTAACTCTCCCCCCCCCCCCTTCAGTCTTCTCTCCAGAGGTTTAAAGTCGGCATTCACACAGTCAGTGTCCGTCTGGCAGCTCAATAAGACCACCGAGCTACCTGCCTCTCCCCTCCTTTAATTCCATCACCACTGCTGCTATTGATGCCTCTGAAAGTGCAGATTTTTGTGGGTAATTACTGTTTTACACCACAAATGGATCTAAATGGAATTTTGTGACACTCTATTGATCCCTCTGGGGCAAATTAGTCTTTTTTTTGCCTGCCGGCTGCCCCTGGAGAATAAGGAGCTATAGAGGGATGGCGTGCAGATAAAAGCTTGTCGCTGCAGCAGAGACAAGCGCAGCGTTCTGCCAAATCAGGCTCAGCAAGCATGTACCATCTTTACCACAACACTCAGGACATTTTTCTTTATCTGAAACCATAAGAAGAAGGAAAAAATATACATTTTTCCGTGAATCACAACCGATGACAAATGGAATCAATAATACTTTGGAGGGAAAATGAGCTGAAATTGCAATTTTCTTCCGACCGGGCGTTACCCTTTATTACACAAGACAAGAATGTGTTATTTTATGCTGTCAGGATGTATGAAAATAATAATTATGTTTAAATAAAAGACATCCAAATGCAAAAAGCACTCGGAGAATCTTTTTTCCAGCACATCCTCACTTGAACTGAAGTACTCTTTGTTGAAAAACTTTGATTCCAGACCTCCGGATCCTTTCAGCCTTTTTAAATATTGTTCAGTGATTCACATACTGTACTTTCAGTTCTCTTTGCACTTTAGGGAAAGCTACTGAGCCAAATCAGAGCTTTAAAAGATATGTATATGTGTGTGAGATAATGAATGTGGAGGTCAAATTCTTGCTCCAGAGCCAGAAAATTTAAAGGCAGAAACATTTGTACTGATGGGTTTTGTGGGTCGTTGCCAAGTGGAGAAGTCTTTCTACAGCCACCAAAAACATTTGCTTGTTCCGCCCGCCTTCACGCTGAATCACAACCCTGCTAGGACGTCAAAAAATCAACCAGAATGTAGATTTAAAAATGTTTTTTAAAGTGCCAATTTGCAAAAACTCTACGTCATCCAGAAACCAACCAACACTTTATCCTGATCCTGACACTTCTCAGCTTTGATAGTGTGCTAACAAAGTTAAGAACAAAGAGAAAAGAGTAAAAAAAAAAAACAACCAAAATCTACAGTTGTTTCTGGGAAAAAACTAAATGACTTAAAGGCCTCTCGTTCTTTGAAGGAATGCATGTCGCCCGCTTTCTTTAATGCCAGAGTTTTTTTTTAACTTTAGATAATCTTCTGTTGAGAAATAACAAACTTAAAGCCTTGAAAATAATGTTCTGCACAATTTCATGCAATATTGCAAGAAGTCAAGAATATACGTTGATTAATACTCTCGGCTACTACTACAATCTTATGTTAATATCTGTAAAACTTAGAGCTATTTTTGTGTTTTTTCCTGTTAGATGGCTATGGCAGCCATTTTTTAAACCAGGGTTGACTCCAAAAGTTTTCTTTTAAATTCAGTGGTTTTGCTAAAAGACAAAAATACAAACAAAGATAAAAATATTATCGTCTGCCTTTCCCCTTTCGGTGATTCATTTTAGTTGTAGGCAGATCCAAAGTAACAGTCATGATCTGATACCAGATAGTATAATAGATACTAATAGTTTTACTGGTTTTTAAGGTTTTAAAAAGTTAAGCTTATGCTGGAATTTTGTGCAGATTGCAATCTTTTAATTAGCTTCTGTAACTGAATCAACAAGTTTTACCATAACCTCATCAGGATTTATATCAAAATGAATACATTTTTACGTCTGTAATGTAGTATAACTCATTTGCAGAGATTATTATTTTTAGGAGATTTAAGTTAAGGTAACATTTTTCTCCCACTAGATTCTGCTGCAGCGTTCCCAGAAAAAAATCCTACCAAGGATAGTGAACACAAAGAATGTTGAACAAGTTTTTATTCTAAGCTTCGCTCAAATCCAGAAGAAAATAATTTATTAATCTGGACTGTTTGTGTGAAAATAAGAAGGCCTTTGATTACAGTCACCTCCGTGTCCAATCACGGTGTGATTAACTGACAGTCTGATTAAAACCAGCTGCTGCTGATTGGAATAACCTGTCATTTTAATCAAAACAATCTCATACGACAGCGCCTGTTGGCTGCTGTTTCATAGAAATCACCCACTGTTGGGTTGCAATTACCTTCTTGATTATTCACCAGAAGCATTCTTATCCAAACACCTGGGGGCTTTTTAAAGATTAAAGACCGCTTGTAGTTTCCGTTTTACACGAAGGGACACTGAAATATTCATGTCTGTTATAATATTTATGTCAAATACTTTTTTTTTTTTAACTGGATTGATTTACTCACTGTTGGTTGCCTTCCTCCTGTCTTGTGTAATGTGTAATTGTCTTTATTTCAGGTTGTGCTAAATATGATTAAAGCTCCATTTTCTTAATGTTTTCAGTTTAATGCGCACAAACTGGCAACTTGTACTTTGTCCTGCAGTGATCTCATAAATTCTCCCGTTGGGATTCAGAAATTGCCAATAAATCAATTTCTGTGTTTTAGTGGCGTATTAAGGTGCATTTGCTAAAGTGGGTGGCATCAGAAGGAGTGGACTCCAGCTGTTCAGTATTTGCAACAAGACTCAAAATGCATCATGAAGCCGTTCCTTGGCATTATGGTTATTGCACACGAGGGTACATTATCTTTCCATTACATCAGGCAGTTTGATGGAGTTGTACTCTCAGGGCACTTCTAATTTCTAGCGGTACGTCTGGGATTTCTTATAAGTGCTGCCTCCCCTTTGCTGATACCGGCTGATTATGTTGCACATCAAATCAGCAGCGTTGGTTCATTTAAGTCTGATTCATGCCGTACAACGCACTGATTCTGGTGCAGGAACAGTTCACCAGTTGAGTCTCCATTTAATTGGGTTTTTCCACAGACATGTTTTTATGTACCCCTCAGGGTGTTTTCTTCTTCTGCTTCCTCGCAGACAAACAAGCTAAAATGGGAAAAAGAAAACACATTACCCACATCTGTCCCATCTGCAATAAATGGTTAAATCTATGACAAACGTTATTTCATCACTGAACTAGTTTTTCTTGTGTGAGTCAAAGTCATTTTTGGTCTGACATTGCCAAGTCCTGTAAGAATAGTAATTGGATTTCCAGCATAAACGAAAATCTCCTTTCTCTCCCGGCCCTGCTTTGGTAATTGAGGTTAAATGAAATGGTCAGCCATCCAATAAACCCTCAGTGGGTGTTCAGCAGTGGGTGTGTGCAGGATAAAAAAAGAAATCTGCTTTACATTCTTTCTGTCAAAACTTACATTTAAACAAATATCAAAATGTTGAAAATGGGTGCTGGTCAATTGGTGCTTCCACCAACCCGCACCCCCAGCAGTACTTCTCATTTTGTAACATCAGGGTACAAAATTGCACCCATGTTTTTAGGGTTTCTCACTGGCCTGACTAGTTAGTGAACAGCTTTTGTGAGCAAGTCTTCAAAATGTTTTCTTTAACATTTGAGGGGGTTTTCAGTTTTCTTGCACGAGTTGTAGAGGCTTGCAATCTTCTCACTTTTTTTAAACATGTTCAAAAAATTTGTGGGACAAATTTTATTTCAAAATATTCACAGAGGTGTTGCAAACATCTTAAACTCTTTAATTTAGTTTTTATAAATTCTACAGAGCTAGAGCTGTATTTTGACACCTCCACAGGAGCTCTCCTTAAGACAGACAACAGCTGAAGATACAGCTGTGACTGTCCAGGTCTAAAAACAAACACCAACGATAACTTATAATTATTAAAAGTCTGGTCAAAATGAGCCTATCTTCAGTTCAAAAGTGTACTCCAGTATAATAAATCATAAACATGGGGACCCGCCAAGGTGGGTGTACAGAGAGTTCAATTTGAGCAGAGGTGGGGAACACAATTTGTACGGCCTAGAATATAATTTTGCAAACCGTGCAAATAGAAATAGGTTGCGATCTTAAAAGAAATGGCAACTCAAACTGTGGCCACATGGCTTTCTGGTTGTTTGGTAGCAAATACTCAGAATTCACTGAGACCTCAACGGAAAATTAGCTATTTTCTTGCATTTTGGGGGTCACCAACTAGTCTCCAACAGTGAGATACTACTATTACTAGATGCACGTATCTCTGCATGCATGCATCTCAGCATGCACTCATGCATGCATTATTATTATGATTATTATTGGCACAAGCTCCACACTCAATTCTGAACAGGTTCAAGCTGTGCTTTATTTCATAAACAATATTATTTACCATTTATGAGATACCAGATACCATCATATTCATCCTTACTCATGCCAGATGATGGATGGATGGATGGATGATTGGTTGGATGGATGGACATAGTACATGGTGATGTGTATTCATTTGCATTGATTCATTTTGTTTATTATTGCTGACAGCTGAATAAGGATCCGTCTTCTTTCTGCAGCAAAACAAACTTCTCCCACTCCTGTAATTGCTGAGTCATGGTGCATAAAATGAACGCACCAGGACCAGACTCAACATGCTGCCTGTATGAAATTCAGACCAAACAAAATCTAGCCTGATACAATAAGAATTAAACTGGTTCAAATCTGCTAATTTTTATTTTAGGCGTGTAATTAATCACCATCAGGATGGTGACAAAGATGGGTACAAAGTAGACACAAAGGGATATGAAGAGATCAGTGACAGAGCTGCAAATATACAAGTTGGATAAGTGAGCTGTTAAAAAGAGTCAAAGTAACAAGGCTGATGTCATGTGATTTGAGCAGAAGCTCGATGATTAGTGTTAACTTTGCGTGCAAACTGACCAAACATCCTCTGCGTCCACGTCACACTCTGCCCCAAACTGGCAAATGTCACAGGTGGACGTCTCCTTCTGCCCGGTCTCCGCTGAGCCTTCTCCTCCTAAAAAGTGACAGAAAAGAGAGAGAGAGAAAAAAAAAAAATGTGATCAGAGATTCAGCTAAAACCGATTTCTAACTTTCATCCCATTCCTCACCAAGATTAATTCTGAACAACAAATTTGTCATAAAACCCTGTGGCAATGCATCTCCTGTGACAATAAAACACCAGCCTTGGCCAACTGAACTGCATTTACATTTCTGCCATATCCCAACAAAAACCCCACTGAAGCCACCTCCTTCGTCTGTTCACCTTTTTCTCCTCCACTCCCTCGCCTTACTCTCATCTATCACTCTCAAATCCCCGCTGATCTTTCCTGAGTCCCTCTTTTATTTCATGGCGCTGATTTTCTCGTGCTGCGAGCACGGCGGCTCCTCGGCGGTGGTGTGGGTACTGGCGTCAGACTTATTGCGGCTTAGGGACCTCACCGGTGCATATCGCGCCTCATGAGTGGCCAACGGGGAGAAGAAAGGAGGAATAAAAAGCAATCTGGCCAATCTCAAATTGCATTCTCCAACCACAGAGGACTCCTCCAGACTCTTTCGCTGCTCTTCTCCCCCCCACCACCCCCCGGCCCTCTTCTCTATTAGACAAGCTCTATTTTTAAACTTACTAGGGCCCATGAGAACAACTTTGCAAAAGAAGATGAAGAGGTGGAACTTGGCATCATTTCCCCATCTTTTTAATATCCCCAACCACGGCCACCATGCATTGCTCCCTCGTGTCATGTCTTTCATTTTCCCTCCTGCAACTTTTGATATTTCTTGCGATCCCTTGTGGCATGCTGGATTGAACTGGGAAGAACTCTGGTGGTGTGGTTTAACCTAATTTTCCACTTTCAGGCGTAAGTTCAGTCAAACACTTTATTTTAAGGTCAAAGTCGGCAGAGTTTTCTTTCTTTGACTGTTGAATATAGTCAGCAAACTTTGTTTGGATTTCTTTGCGATTGAGTCATCCCAACAGCTTTCAATCACCTCTTCAGAGTTCAAAACCACAATGCATTGAAGAGTGAATAGTTCCTTTTAAGTGGCCCGTTTGCTCCTGGTGTTTTCTCTTTTTTCTCTGTTTGAAGCCATGTTTGATGCTGCAGGTGTTAGAGAGCAGCCACAGCAGCGAGGCAGCGTGTCGCCCTCCAGTCATGCAGAACGATGAACGTTTTGTATTCTCAGCTTTACATGCAGGTCACAGAACTGGCCGGATGACAAGACATAAAGCAGCAATACCGCAAAGCAAATCACTGGAGCTTGAATGCAAAATCTTCCATGAGTTCATGGCAACACTTTTATCGTGCATGTACAATTTTAGAATTTACTCAATTTAAAAGTTAAAAGAGAGCCCATAACCCAAATCATAAGTTACTAATAGACGACTTTGATGATTTTAAAGAAGAAACTTTAAGCGTTTAATTTAAAATCTCTTCTGAACTTGCTGAATTTTAATGAGGATAAAACTGAGCTAATTATATCTTGACCCAAAGGACCTGCAGCCACCTTTAGGAACCTTAAGACTTGAAGACTACAGCTTGTTAGTTTTAGGATTTAAAAGTTTAATTGTTGACACAGTATAAGGCACTGAATGGACAGGCTCCTGTGTGTTTGTCTGACCTTCGGCAGCTTTATGTTCTCTCCAGATCTCTTAGGTCTAATAATCATTTGCTTTTAGTTGTCCTGCGGTTCAGGCTGGTCCACAGAGGTGATCAGACCTTTCCAGATGTCGACCCTACATATCAGACAGGCTCTTGCTGTTTTCAGCAAATTTCCTGTTAATACATTTTGATTCACTGGTTGTTATTTCAGTATGAGTACAAGTGTTTCTCCGTTTTAATGCTTTTTTGTTTTTATAACTAGTTACTACTTGTCTTCATGGTTTTTTGTACATGTTTGTTATTTATTTAAAGTATTTACAGCACGTTGGTCAAAAGCAGTTGGTTTCAAATGTGCTTAAAGATAAACTTGAACTTTTACACGCATGCCTCAGCCAGTCAGGCTACGGTTTCACATTTTTAGGCAGCAAATAAATCTTTGTTTCCCAGTAGACTTAATTAAAAAATGCAGCTGTTTTGTAGTGGGATTTACAGACTTTTGAAAACATTATGTTTATTCTGACTGTGATGAAGCAAGACTTACTCAAGGTGTTGCCAAATAAAAAAAAAAAAAAAAGCAACATACTGATATATTCAGGAACCAATATAAAGTTCACATGCAGGTTTTTCTTATTCTCTTGATAAATTTGGTACCCTTGGTTTTGGCAAACAAAAAGTAAATTTTAAATAAAGCACCAGTACAGCAAGAAACACTCTGGAAGAAATCACAAATGTGCTCTAAGTTCTGTTTATGAGCATTATAAATTCGCAACGAACGAGGAACAAAGTTTGCAGCGACGAGAAGCTGATAGGTAAGGTCAAAATGTCCACATTGGGCTTTAAAGATTTAATAACGGTCTCATTCTGATGTGCACGGTCTCAATCTGTGAAAATCACTGAGAACTGCGTGCCTTTGGGTTAAAGTTTAAAGCTGTGTGACTTATTGAAGGTAATTTAATGAATTCATTCAGATAAAAAGGTCTTTTTATGAGCAGAGCCACACAGTGAAGTTCGAATATTTACAACAAATAAGCACAAACGTGGCCATGCATACATTCAGAATGAGTCTGCTAACAGTGCTGGATATATACAAAAAATGTTCACGCTGCAGCACTCTGCAGAGTTGTTGACGCAGCCTTTCTAACCTTTAGAGAAGAAGTTCTGTGGTTTACACTCAGCACTGAAATAGCTTCTCAACATGAAGGTAAATGACACCTTAAATACTGCTGGAGGTCTTGCTGTAGCACTTATAGGACAGGGACCTCAGGTTCTGGACCAGTGCCATGGTCTAGACTGAAAAGCAATAACTGCCAGTGCTCTCAGTGCACCCTGTTGGCCTGAAAAACATGCTCCAAATCAAGTTATTCAGCCCTTAAATGCTGTTGATATTCAACCTTTTCACAGTACGAGCGGAGTCAAATTCCCCCTGTGTTGTATAATCAAGAGTCTTTTATTCTTTTATTACATGTAATCTCATCAGGACCTGTAACATGTAAATCCAATTAGATTATTACTTGTAATAAAGAAAAAAAACTAGTAAAACTATAATAGTCAAAAAAAATATTTAAGTTCAAAATGAAAAGGACACAATTTATTGGAGACACCATTTAACGGTTTAAACACTTGATGCATAAAATCTGTAATCAGAAATCTCCACAACACCAAATCTAACCAGCTGTAAAATGTTAATTAGGCATTCGTTAACATCTAAATGTAACAAAAGCGAATGCAAGCTACTTCTTAAAGTCATCACAGTGGTTGAAAAGCCTGCAAATGTTCCCCACAGTCACCAGTTATTGTTTCTGAGGAACAGAAGCTGAGACTCTTTCTTCCATTCTCCTGCTTCTTGTACTTCTGAGTGTTGCAGATCAGTGCAGGTTTGACCTCAGTGTCTGATCACTGTAGCTTAAAAGAAGCCATGAGGGGTTTTTTTCGCCAGATGCTCATGCTTACTCTCTGTAGTAGGTAGGTGTCGGGTCTCTCAGAAAGAAAATATTGCATGCGAATTCATCAGCGCCATTGTTGCTCCTCCTTGAAACCACTGTACCTTCTGTGAAGAGAGGTCAAGCACTTGTTGAGCAGTAATTCTTTCTGCCATGACCCATAATCACTGAAAGAGCAACTGAAGCACAGTTAGGATTTATTGATCTCTCCTAAACGCCTCTTCTGATTGGCCAGTTTCTCTGTTTTTCATAACAACCCATTACGGCGCTGAGGTACAGAGTTAAAGCTGCTGCAAACTTATGTAACCCATGCTTTAAAATCCATGCTGATCTCTCTCCGTTTTGAGATTCTCTCATGACATTTCAAGCACAAACAGTTGCTGCTCGTTTCTGTGGCAACTTGAGCAAAAGCAACCAGACTGAAGCCAGTTCTGGTGACGATTTTAAAGTTCCTCCTGAACTCTGTCACAACGTGCAAACAGTTTGGACTTTATCAGGATTTTAAGGCCTCTTAAGTCAGAATCTCACTGGCTGCCACTGGTTTGGAAACAGCATTCCCAATGGAGTCTCCAAAAGGTCTTAAAACGTTTGCGGGGCTCACAATTTCCTCGTATGACTCTCAGAGGCTCATGGAGTTGTCGCTTGAATTTTGAACATCTTCAGTAAAGCTTCAGTAGAGCTTTCTAACAAAACATTTGAGGCTACAGCTCCAAATGTCCAGTTCTGACCAAACTGTTGATAAAACTCTAAAGTGTACTCCAGTAGATTAAATCATTGTGGGGGCAGATGCTGAGGTGGGTAAAAAGCAGGCAGAGGTGGACAACAAAATAACATGATCAAACTACAATACAGTTTTGCAAGCATGTAAAAATAGACTGATTTTCAGAAATTGTCTGCACATAAAGCAGCCACCTGGTTTGGCGGTGACTTGGTCACAAACAATCAATTCAACGAGACTGCAGCTGAAAAAATTGCCTGTTTTTTTCATAGTTTTGAGTCACCATCTGGTTGCCAACAGTCACCCAGTGGGATAATAACAGTCAAACATGCTTGAATTTCAAGAGGTAATGTGAACTGATTACAGATCCAACTACACGGTTTGCCAACAACCACAGAAAAAGAGGGTGGGACACAGGAAACGCTGTCAGAAGCGCAGATAGCGACGCGGACAACAGCAGTGAGATGATTGTCATCCATGTTTGTTTACCCTTTAAATTGTCACCCAAGTTTGATGCGTTCATGTGGCTTTAGTTAGATCGACAAATCCTGTAGTGTGTGATCCCTTATCAGGTGCAGCTGTTAAGTCTTTTATTCATCATACAAAAATCTGCTGAAAGCCGTCTGTGAAGACTTTCGTGTGCAGCACAAGTCTTTTCAAAATCTGTAAAGACTGAAAGTTTTGTGTTGTGTCCCCAGCTTTAGTCTCAGACCAGGATCAATGAGGAAATCTAGACTATTTTACAAAACTAGCAGTTCATTCATAGGTATAAAATGTTGGCTTCATTGCATTATATTAGGAATGCATTTGTACAATGTTGGCTGGGTCCGGATCGACTTGCCGTTTGACCTGGATCTGTGTCCGGACTCTGAGAATCCCTGATCTACACTCACATGTGTCAGACACAGAAACATTGTCTTTACCAACTACTATAAAGTTTCTTTTAGACTCTAATGATTGAGTTTCAAAAACACCACCTTCTGATGCTCCCTGCTCTGCTAAAAAGGTCATATTTTCTTAATCCCATGGTAAAATAAAAATCATTTTGTTGTAAATATGTCATAACGCTCTGTATCACTGAATATAGCACAGAAGAGTAAATGCAAAACTCACTGATCATAGGTTAATAACTTTATGACCAGAAAGTTAATCTTATTGTAAAAAATCTGCAAAGCTTCCCTGTAGAATGGAACCATTGTGTTAAATCTACATCCTTTTCAAGGATCCAACAACACGGTATCATTATACATGGTAAGTACTTGTCCCACAGCAGTTTATGCACTGGGACCGCAGCTGACTGAATTACCACTTTCAGCTCTGTGACCACTGACATGAATGTGATTTCCCTCATTGCTACATGCCCCATATGTTCTGCTGTATGGAATTCTCACACACGTCACGTCAATTTCTGGGTCTTGCACACCTCCCCAGCCTCTTTGTACTCTGTCAAACATTCAGCTTCACAAAAAAGCTTGTGGGCAGGCAAGCATGTAAGCTCTCCCACGACTCGGCTCGCTCACATCGTGCACGAGAGCAGAAGGGGGAGGTTAAGGGGGGGTAGAGAAAACGCAAGACTGTCTGCTCAAATTTCCTACACGTGTGCACGAACATGCGCAAAACAAAGGCCGACACCATCTCCATTTCCTCTTCCTTCCCTACAGTGCAGTCAACATATACTGTATACACTCAGTTTACCAGATCCCCATTTGCAGCACTGCAGACACAATTACCAAAGGCAGCTGGGGACGGGCAGCGTTTTCTGCTCCTCAAATCCCCGATAGTCTTATGTAGCACTAACACAACATCTCCCCAGTTTCTGTGTCTGCTAATCCCAGGGATCAGGACACACGGCTGGGTAATGACTGAAATGATTAGCCTTTCTACTTCTCCCTCAATCACCCCCCGCCAGCTCCTACATCACCTAATATCGATCCATGCCTGGACCGGAGCGGTCAGCTGGGCTCCTTCTCCAGAAAATCTTTGTCTCACTTTTATCTCGACCAAATCCTCTCTTTCAGTGTGTTTCTTTTGTTTCAGCCAGCTCTGTTTGACTGGATGTAAGGAAGGACTTTGCGTGACTCTAGTAAAGGCCAGAGAAAATGACATCAAACTAAAATTTAGAGAAGATTAGGATTTAGTTACTTAGCAGAAATTACAAGATTAAAGTGTAATGGTGAGGTAGGCCTAGAATTCCTTGAAGAAATGCATATCCCCTTTTCTTGCTAGAGTTTTAAACTAAGATTATCATATGTTGAAAAGTGAGTTATAACCATTTTGATCAAACCTTAAAAATAACATTTTAATCTCATAGACAACCACAATATCTGATCTGCTAGTGCTTGGACTATGTGTTGTGAATGACTTAGCTACAACTTCACCAGAATTTAACTCAATATCTATAAATTGACTGAGTTACAGCCATGTTTGCATTGGTTAATGTTTATTAGGTGTGGCAGCCATCTCAGATAAGTTCAATCTATAAGTTAATTAGTTGTAGATGTACATCCAGTGAGTTCTTTCTGAACATTTCACTAAGATGAAAACTTTTAAACAACAATATTCCAGAATATGTGTTGGGGATTCGTCTCAGCTGCTATGATACCAAATTTTTAGATCAATATCTGTAAAACTGACTGAGTTATAGCCATGGTTGTGGTTTTTAAGGCAGCCACCTTAAACTGGGTTGACTCCAAAAGTTAATCAGTTTTAGATGTACAGCCAGTTATTACCTTCATAATTATTAAAATTTGTCCAGTGGGTCATGAGATATTTTGCATGCACACACATCCACAGACATGGGCAAAAACATTATTGGCTTTGCCTTCCGTTGTGGGAGATACTGATAATGAATCTGAGGTATAAAGAGCGCCTTTAATCCTCAGACTGGCTCCCTGAGCTTGGTCTTGCATCCTCACACACAAACTGAAATCAAAACTCTTCTACAACTTCTGCATTTAAACCCACACCTCTTCTGGTCCTGCTTGCTCTGCATTTGCAAACCTGGCATAGACAAAAAAAAAGGTTTTCTGCAGGAGGGAAAACTGGCAACAAGCTCGGAGCTCATTTAACTGCAGCAGCTGGCTCAGTCGCTCTGCTGAGAGCAAGCGTCGGTCGATTGGTTTAGCTCCTGGAACCTGTGAAATGCAACCTGGGATGGCCACTTTTCACAGCAAACTAGACAGATATCTGTGATGACACAGCAAGAAACTTCAGAGAAGAAATACTGTGTAAAGTGCATCTGATGCGTAACAATTAAATCACTTTTCTGCGGAAAGTTGTTGCATCACAGGCAAGGCAACCCATCCATCCATCCATCCATCCATTCTCTTTCGCTTATCCGGGGTCGGGTCGCGGGGGCAGCAGCCTAAGCAGGGAGACCCAGACTTCCCTCTCCCCAGCCACTTGGGCCAGCTCCTCCGGGGGAATCCCAAGGCGTTCCCAGGCCAGCCGAGAAACATAG
>NC_051435.1:3346053-3400652 GCF_001649575.2 Kryptolebias marmoratus | reverse complement strand
AATTGCACCAATACCAAAAGTCATAGCCCACATGGCACGAATGAGCTGAACGTTTTGATATATGAACGGTTGAAATAGCTGAAAAATTGTGGAAGGAGATAGGTGCCGAAAAACGTACGGAATAGTTAAAGAATAATAGATAATAGATAATAGATAATAAAGAGAAACAGGAAAACAATGGTGTGAATGCTATAAAGCATTCACACAATAATAGATAATAGATAATAAAGAGAAACAGGAAAACAATGGTGTGAATGCTATAAAGCATTCACACAATTAAAGAGATAATTTGTTGGATAAAGCTTTTGAAGATGGCAAGACTGAGAGTCTCTGAGACTCAAGCTCATATTTTCAAAATAAATCTAAAAGAGCTGCAAAAAATATACAGTTAAAAGACAATGGCAAAGTTTAGGAGAAAAAAATCTGTTGAAAGGCCTCCTGAAGCCCTCAAAAGAGAGAGTGACGAAGAGAGGCAGAGACTTCGGGTTAATTTGACCTGAAGGCCACCGGAGGGTTAAAAGTGTCCGTAAGCTGAGACGTTCCCAGAGTGTCAGGAAGAATGTTCCCAAGGCTACAGCACAAAATCCTCGATCACACACAGTGCTGGAGGCAGAGAAAACAGAGAAACCCCACAACTGTAAAACATACTGGCGACTCCCTCTCGAATGAGGTTTCTCAACCTCTTAGCAATTAATGGACTCGTGGTCATAAGCTGACGATGTGTGTCACCTGGTAGGAAAAGGGGCTAGTCACCTGTTCCTTTCAGATGGGTGAACAAATGTCAAATTGACGTATTTAACTATTTAAATGTTCTAGTCTTATTTGTGACCAAATTTCTTTCATCATCATTTGTTTTCACCACGCTAACATAAGCTTTTAAAGTTAACTGCTGTGCTAAAAGTTTTCTTATCTTTTTTTTTAATTATTATTCTTTGTTTCATTTATGTGTTTCACAAAAGAGAATAATTACCGTCTTGAAAGAACAAAACCGGATCATTCCAAGCAGGTTGTTGACAAAAACCACAGCAGACAGAATCATTACAGACAGTCTCAAACCAAAGCGTTTTTATTTAAGATGACTCGTGCATTAAAGTTCAGATGAGGCACTCTTCCTCTCGCTGCTTTGTATTCAGGATGTGCAACGAAGGTTGGCAGTTAGCTCACTAATACTATCACCGTTTGCAGTGATTAAAGGGTGTAATTTCTCGTTAGGGTTACTGGAGTGACTGACAGTTTAACTGACAGTCTCTCCTGAGCGGCGCCCTGTAAACGGCTGCTCGTATCAATTATGTGTGAGTGGACGTGACCTCAAAGAGCAGCCAAGCAAACAGGAAAACCTCAGACTCTGCATTTCTTCCACAGGAAAAAAACTGTTGGGTGAGTGGTGAAGCGATGTGGCGTACACATCTCTGATGGAAATATTTTCATATGAAGTTTGTGTACAGAGTCCCCTAAGGCCACGTTTCTCAGTTAAACAGGGGTAAAACACAGCTGACCCACTTTTATGTGTGTCTCACTGGAAATAGGGATTAATTTGATGGAGATAATAATTGTTCATCACCAAAGAATAAAAGTTTGGACAGTTCTGAAATTTTAAAATGAGTAAATGTGGGAAAAAATGCTATGATTTTTACAACCACAATTCCAAAAACATTCTGCAAAATGTAAATAAAAACAGAATGCAATGATTTGCAAATCTCAAAAACCCATATTTTATTCACAACGGAGCATTGTAAACATATCAAATGTAAAAAATGGCAGCATTTTTGGTACATATTTCTTGAAGTTTGGAGGTGTGGAGGCGGACACTGAGGTTTGATTTGTACCAGCTTATGGAGCACCTCACTGGGCTGCCATTATTTGGAGACTCCAAACTGCATAAAAGAAAACAAATTTTCTATTGCAGACTCTTTGACTTCTATATAATTGTGACAAAACAACCAGCAAGCCGTGCAGCCAAGTTTTGAACAAACAGGTTTTAAAAATCAGCCATTTTTTGTGTGCATGGTTTGCAAAACTGCCTTCTTGCCCATGCACATTATTTTGTTGTCCACCTTGGCTGCCACCTCCATGTTTATTGTTTAGTCTACTGAAGTACACTTTTGAAATGAAGATAGGCAGATATGGACTATTTTTTAAATAACGTTTATTTAAAAAATGGCATGGTTTTTAGATCTGGTCTTGCAGGTGTCAAAATCCAGCTCTTGAGACAAGTTGGACATGTTCATAACAAAATTCGGATGGGTTTTAAACATCTTCGTGACTTTTCCGTGTTTAAAATTTTTTACGTTTATCCAGCAGGTTCTCTGATCTGCTTGGTGCTTCAGTTCAGTTTTGACAGAACAGAAACATTTTTACTTCTACGTATGAAGAGAACCTGTAAACAGCCTTGATTTTCACAACATAGATTCTGAAATGGTCTGTAATTTAGAGATTTTGTCATGAATTCAAGTGTTTTTATTTTTGTTGCTTTGTTTTCAGGGGTTATGTTTTCGTTTATGTTTCTGTTTGGGTTTATTGTTTCTTTTATTTTCTTATTTTGTCATCTGGGTTTTGGTTTAGTTCTTGTTGTCCCCAGACAGCTATTGCCTTCCTGCCACGCCCATCTCCACCTGTTGTATCACTCACCTGTGCCCACTTCCCTTAATTACCTCCTGTGTTTAAAACCCGGTCATCTCCTCCACTCACTCGCTGGTTCGATGTCTTTCATTTCCTGTCTTTTGATCGCCCACGCTCTCTGTTTTGGTCCCATGCCTTGCCTTTTTGTTCGCCTCGTTTGTATTTTGTTAAGTTTAGTTTTGCTGCCTCGCCAGCCATTTGCGTTTGTTTGTTTAAAAATAATTTTTTGTTTATTTAAGAAGAGTCTGCGCTCTTGGTTCGCCTCCTTCTCCACCCCTTGTGACAGATTTGCTTTCTAAATTGTGAATATTTTGCTGTAATGTCTAAGATTTGAGAGTTACTGGACAAATATTGTTACTAAAACTGTAATGTTTGCACAAAGTCAAACTAGTTGAAAGACTATGAAAATTACCTTTTTTTTCTTTAGCCATAGCAGGTTTTGTATCTCAACAAGCTGCTTCACTGTGTATCCTGTAACCTGTCTGTCATCCTTAAGGGAACTAGCTGCTGGCACTTCCACCACAGCAGAAATAATAATTAAAAGTTGCTGCAACGCTGAAAAAAAGTTTCAGTCTGTTTGAGTGTAACCTTCTTCGGATCCCCTTTAGCAAAATCTTTCATCAACTTGCTGCTTTACATTTAAAATTCAGGTAAAAATCAAATTGATTACCAATAACTGACAGTCCAAAATCATATGACAGAAGGAAATGTTTTATTTTAGCCGCTGTCTTCAGCATCCATTTCAAACCTCCGACAGGCTGCAGATGACATTTTTTAAAGCAGGAGGAGTGGGTGCTGGATGCCAGCAGCGCTCCTCTCCGATGACCTCCCCTGTTCCGACCAAATCCAAACCCTTCTGGACACATTATTATGTGCTGTAGCTGACTGGCAGGAAGCCGAGACACACGGAAAATGTGTTACACTTAGAGAATTGCCTGAAATGAGGCTGCATTGCAATGGCTTTAATTAGGAAATCTCCCTTCCTCCTACCATCACCATCTCCTACGTTCGTCTTCTAATTTTAGTCCATCCATCCTACCTGACAGTTCGGCTGTGATTGGCACGCCAGTGGGTTGTTTTTCTGTGGAGGTGAAACTGATCAGAGCGTTTTAGAAAAGTAATAACTCATAGAAGCACCAAGGAAATCCACCTTTAGTGAGTTTAGTTTGGAAAGAACATGCTTAAAAATATTCAGTTTCATTTAAATAAGGCTGGCATGTGAAAGTATTGTGTATTTTTCACTTTTCTGAGTATTTTTAGAAAGAAATGACAAACTGCATTGTCTTTTCGGACTGAGGAGCAGCTGCAGCTGAATTAAAGTCCCTGACATCGTGGGATTCATTTAAATGCCATGTGACCTTGTCCAAGTGCATAACTAATAAAGGCCAAAACCTCTCTTGAAAGTCCAATTAGTCTTTGAGTTTTGCTACAAATATCAGGACATTGTCTTTAAAGGGTAATTTGCCTCAGGGTTTTTTAAATTCTGAAAACTGATTTCAGTATTAGCAAACTAATTAAGTTTGGAAAAAAATCTTCTTGTCTGAAGATAAATATTGATTTATTAGTGTGTATTCAGAGGAAAAGGTTTTTATATAAGCTTATTATCATTTCATTACTCTGTTGAGTTAGTTTCATTTTTATTTACATCTTCTTTACACAAAACAGAAAAACTCTTCAGGGCTGGTTGTCGGTTTGCTAATCAGCTTTTTCTAACTTTGTTTTATTAATAGGTATTACAAATATTTATAAAATGATGCTTGACATCACTAATCAAATCAGTGTGCACAACTGCACTGAATTGCCTGATTTCTTTGCACTTTTCTTTGAGAAAAAGGCTTAAATATTAACAAGAAGAGCAGGTGTTGTCATACCGCAGCATGTTTTCTTCATGGAAATACAGAAAACTGGAATAAATCTTCTGTTTTTTTTTAACTTTTGGGTTTCTAACAATCAGAATGTTTTTACCAACACAACCTTCAGCTGGTTCTGGGGAAATAAGGAGGTTCAAACAGTGAACTTACTCCAAACTAATTACTGATTTTCATCGTTTTAATAGAAGGGATAGTCCCAGTTTTTTATTATAGTAAGGTAGTATGCAGTATGTCTGAGTAGTTGATATCTTACCTGCAGTAGAAAGCAGTCAGAAATTTCATTTTGGAGACTCGAGTAAAAAGATTCTGATGATTCATGAACTCTAAATTATGTAAAAAAAAAACAGTATTGTCGAACAGACTGATGTGATGTTTTTTCCTGTTAAATTTTCACATCTTCTCACATTTTCCTCATCTTATTTTTGTTCAAAACTTTCATGCACAAATTTTAAAGGCATTTCCAAAAAGTGAAGAATGCTGAGTTTAACAAAATAAGAACCAAAGTTTTGTTTTATGCACCTGATGTTGTTCATTTTGGCTTCTGTGCCCCCCTTCAGCTGAAAACCCATTTCTGTTTTTTTCTTTTTCATGATGGGATGAGAATTTTCGGCTCGAAGTCTGACCTGATTTCTTTTATTCAGAAAGACGTGGATTCCAATCAGAGTCCATTCAGCTATGTTGACAACATTGTTTATTAAAATGTCATTTCTTTATGTCCCTTGGGGGAAAAATGTTTGGTTTAAGTCAAACTTTATTTGTACACAATGTTTCATGCTTAGCAACTCAGTGTGATTTTCGACAAGAACAGAAATACATAAAACTAAAAACGCACACAATGTAATTCATAAAATAAAAGCCTGCTGATTCACAAAAGGTTTGTTTGTAGGCCTTTGCTGAGTTTGCTGCTTCAGTTGCCTTTGTTCAGTATTAAAATTAAACATTGTTTGAAGGACAGTTTTAGAACCTAACCTACTGAACTAAACATTTCAGGTGTTTTCTAGGATTTCTTCCTTTAAAAGAATCTCATTTCAGCCGCTTGTTTCCAGAATCTTGTTGGTTTTTTGGGATCGATAACTCATAATCGTAGGTGGGGGTTGGAACGTAGACGGGCCAGTGAATCCAGAGCTTTTCCCTTTTAGCTCAGTTCCTTCTTCACCACAAGAGACCGGAGCAACGCCCTCATTACTGCGGATGAGGCCCGGATCAGTTGATCCATCTCCCGCTCCATCCTACCATCACTCGTGAACAAGACTCCCAGACCTTATGCCGAGGACGTGGACACAGCTCTGTTTGGTTATACAGGGACCAGATAGCCCATAAAAGGGATCCTGGCAGCCAATCCTCCCTCATCACCTCCCTTGTAGACCGGACAGTCAAACTCCCATGACCCTTTTGATGATTTCAGTATGAATTTGCTTCATTGTCTTTCAAACAGTTGGAGAGCCTTGTTTGTTCTTCTGTAAGAGATACAGAATGTGTCTGAAAGGAAAAAAGGGTTGGAAATCATTTCCTTCCAACTTGGTGATCATAAATAAGTGGTAGAAAAAAATACAAATGGCTCTGTTTCACTTTATTCTTAAGCACATAAGAATGATTTTTAGAGAATCAAAGCTTCTTTCACAAAGTATGAGGTGGGCTCTCCGCTCTGTTCCTGAACCCACGCTTGCCTTTGTACTACAGGCCTGCAGAAAGAATCAGCGCTGCATCAAACTGATTGTGGCTCAAAGTTCTGCGTTGCATCCGCTGCGTTCGTGTTAAAACAGTCCACTTACTCCCTGTGACACCTCGGCACATTTCAATCTAAAGAAATCACACAAACACATTGGGTTTTGTGTTTTATATTCACTGTCAGCTGTGAAGTGGTCATCTTAAAGCTCTGTTAGAGTGATCAGCTGCCTGAGATTAGATCTTATTTTTACAAGTCATGGAAACATGATGCTGAATGGCTCTGTACTCAGCCGGAAATCGACCTGGAAGCAGTGCTTGTATACGTGCAGCTCCTGGACCAGCCTAAACTCTCTGAAGTCCTGTTTCGCCTTGAGGATGTTATGAACCTACATCTTTCTTGCGGCTGCTCATTTCTTCTCTTCTTCCTCAACAATAAAAGTAGTTCCAGGGCTCTCCTCTGACAGCTGGACAGATACAACTGACAACTAAGTCAGTTAAAATGGAAAAAAATAAACAGCTGAACCTTAAAGTTTTCAGTCGAATACTAACTTGGACATGATTTGTGTGATTCTGTCCTGCTTCGTGTCCCACTCCTGCTGTGTGCATCTTATATGAAAGAAACTGATCAGCAGCTGAACGTGAGAAAAATTACTTTTCAGAAGATAAATGTTCAAAAAGTCCAATCCCATGCAAGTTTTACAATCATGCATCACTAAATACAAACCCAACCACTGAGTGACATCTTCTCAAAATGTCAGTAAATTAAGACATTTTCATAAAAGATAATTTTTTTATCTTTCTCCTGCACACAGCTTTCTTCTTCTTCTACACTGTTAACACATTTTAAGGTTGTGCACAACCGAAGAGAATTTTTTTTTTTTTAAAACACGGAAAAAAAGAACCTTTAACAATTTTGCCACATGTCAACACGTCTCTCTTTCTTCAGTGGGTTCTGAGACAAGAAAAGCCCTGGGTAGCTGGGTTTCTGCCAAGCATGCAACATGAGTGTCATTTTTACAATGCGGCTTGACATCACAGTCCCACTGCAACTCTGCAATTTGTGTGATAAAGGCAGCACATGTGCTCCTGAAAGGAAAAAAAGGGCACGCAAACAATAAAACGCTCCTCTGCTTGTTCATTTTAGCCCAAATGTGCGTTAAATTTAGTTTATAACCCCAGCAAAGTGGCAGGTTGCTCTTACACCCTGTAAGGAAGTGAGTGGATTTTAACTGAAATCGAAGACAATTTTGGACGAGGTTCAGCTCTCAAGCAGTTTTTTTTTTTTTTTTTTTTTTAAGGATGTTCTTCCTGCTTTCTGCTGAGTTATAGAAAGAAAAACTTCCCAGGTTTAATGACACATCAAGTAGTTGAGTGTTTCACTGGTGCAGAGAGAAAGGAAATGGTTGAGAAAAACATGGAGGGAAAAAGGAGCTCCTTTAAAAGGAACTTTAAGGAAATAATAAAAATGCCTGCATCACATCAAAAATACCCAACAGACCAATAAAGTCTTTGGATAAAGCATCAAAACCTGCACAAATTTATGCACTTACAAGTTGGATGATCTGCTGTTTTGGTTTGTTGCAAACACCACCGTCAGATTTGAAGTCTTGCAACAAAATCTAGAAGTGAAAGAAACAAAACAAGAGACTGTCTGCTGCAAAAAAAGGTTTTATAAAAGGCAAATAAGTTATTTACTGATACTTTCAAAGCAGTTACTTTCTAGAGGAAACTCCACTTATTGTCATGTTAAAGTGAAACATAAGCAGAGATTATCTGCTGATAAAGCCTGAAAGAGTTTAACGCAGACATAAAGTGCACAAACTTGAGCTGATCAGATTCATAGTCCGTACACCTGCATGCTGTCAGTGATTACAGTTTGTTCTGTGAAGAGCAACACCCCAGCATAAAGCGGTCACCCGTAAGGCCCGGATCGCCAAAACTGGAGAATGATGCAGCAGATGTCCAGGTGTATTTATAAGCTTTAATTGCACCTGCCCAAAGGGAGCGGTTAATTTACTTTACTGTCTGTTAAACAGCTC
Organism: Kryptolebias marmoratus; assembly: GCF_001649575.2. Classification (NCBI taxonomy): domain Eukaryota; kingdom Metazoa; phylum Chordata; class Actinopteri; order Cyprinodontiformes; family Rivulidae; genus Kryptolebias; species Kryptolebias marmoratus. The sequence goes on along the minus strand of NC_051435.1, from coordinate 3,392,455 downwards.
ATCTTCAGAGAGGCTGACTCTCCTGAAATGACCCGATATGAAACAGAACTACGGCTGTGTTGCTTCATCTCTTCCAGGAAGCTGCAGGTAGAGCGAAGAAACTTTCACTGATGCAGCACACCTGAGCAGGTTAAACCCAGGGGGTTAAAAGTTTGAACTGTAGCCTTGAGTTTCTCTTCCTCAGTGAAAAGCTGCAACAGAAGAATAAATAAATGTGGTGCAATATAAAAAGGAACAATTGAGAAAGTTCGGATTTGAGTGTGCAGTAGTCCAGCTAAGTTATGGTGAAATCTAAAGATCTTTGTTTTTTTACTTCCAAATCTATATCTCATTTTTTTAAAGACATACTTCTTTCTTCTTTGAGGCTCAAAGCTAACAGTGACCATAACTCAGGACTGGTTCAGTCCTTAAACGATCATGATGTGGTTCTGTTAGACAATAGCTCGAATTTTTAACGATCTGAGCCTGACGTAATGCTTATTAAATGTGAAAAATCCTGTTGTTTAAAAGGAAAATCATCATTTTACCAACATAGTGATTTATATAATATTATGTCACATTATTACATTAAATATGAAGATTCTTGTTAAAAGTCTGAAATGTAAGAAAAACAACTGAAGATATTCATCACATCACCTTAAACCCCAATGATCCAGGCTTTAAGGTCCAGATCGATTTTAATGACAACTTGGACTGAGTCACTCTCACTCTAAGTCATACTGATTCACAACCTGAAGATGATACTGAATCACATTCTGTTTTTCACGTCCGAAATCCACAAAGAAGAGAAATGAACTTAACCCTCCCGTGGCCTTCGGCTCAAATTGACCCGGAGTTACAAGGACTTCTCTGCCTCCTCTATCTCTGCCTCGTTTGAGGGCTTCAGGAGGGTTAATCAACAGAATCTGCTTCAGTTCATCTAATGTCATGTTAGGAAAAGATTTGTGGCTGTGGAAGAAACCACAGTGTCAAATGTTACCTTAATGCCAAATATTCCCCTTTAGTCAGCTGCAGGACGGCTGTTTATTGACGCAGCTTCACATCAGATAAGCAGCTGCTGTTTTGTTCTGAATATTATTAGTTTTCAATTCACATAGTGTTTGTTGCCTCTCTCATCAATATGAGGCAAGGGTAACATGCCTGGCACAGATCCACATCTCTGAAGCTGGCACAGAAATTGGAATATTGACTCTATAATTTACATCATGAGGTTCGGTGCCAACTATGATTGCGTGCTAAACATCAGTAAACAAATAAAGATGTCAGCAAACAAACCCAACACATGATCAAGCAGACCAAAAGGCTGCATCTTAAACACATAGTAAAAGTTCAAAGGTACAATTTTTAGATGCATATCATTTTTAAAGTTGCACACTTCAAAAACCAAAGAAAGATCCTTGCACTTTTCTCCGGGAGCTTTGCAGAAATGCATTTTTATCTCCAGTGGCAGACACAACCCCACAGAAAGAGAATAGCAGTGAAACTAAAATGAGTGACCTGTACTCGAGGAAAAAGACTTGATTGGCACTTAACGGATGGCATTGTGACAATCTCTCCACCACATAGTGCTGCTGCTATTTTTAGAGCAGCCTCCCTGTCAATTAGAAACTCAACTGTGTGCTTCATGCTCGAAAAAATAAATCAGTGAGAGAACTACAGCTGTTGGTCATTGTGCTCAGTAACTGCGCTCCATAGCTTTAATTAGCACCATACCTTTTCGTTGACACTTTATTTTAGCTGACTAAAACATGAATCTGAGTTGTGAGCAAATCAAGAACTAATGAAAACACAAATATATTAGATTGAAAAAAGAATGAGTGTTGGTTTTAAAGCAGATGCTAACATTCAGGCTCGTTATGTTACCACAGTAAGGCTCAACATTTTTTTATTACTTTTGCTTGTGGCTGACTTATTTAAATATATTTGTTTGGCAATCAATATAAGCCTTTTCCAAAGACAGTTCTAGAAAACATGCATATAAATAAAATGTGTCGGACACTGATTGTCATCACTGCATCACAGACTGCAGCTGCTACGACAGCTTAAGGTGGAATCTCACTGGGCTCCAACCAGCTGACAAATCTCCAAAATGTCTTGCAACGTTTACAGGGATTCCCAACTTTGTCACATGAGTTTCAGAGACGCGCAGTCCTGTCAGTTCGGTTTATGATGTGTATGATGGGTATGGCGTGAGAAGAGGTGTACAACAAAACAACGTGCATGACCAGTTTTGCAACCCGTGCACACAAAAGTAGGCCATGGTTTTCAAAAACTGGCAGTTCAAAATGCAGCTGCGTGGCACGTGTTGATGGAAAACACTCAAAAATCAGGAAGATTTGTGTTCAAAAAAGGAGAATAAATCAAAGTTATTTGGTTAAATGACACTGGATGTTTGTTTTTATTTGTTTGTTCTTTGTAAATTTGGAAAATGTTCAAGTTTAAGTTTGTTCTGTATTTGAAGTTATTCATTTTTTTTTTAAATAAAGGGAAGATATGATAAGGTTTTTTTCTTCACTCTGCACCCTTTTCATTCAGAACTTTTCTTTTTTCTCTCTTTCTTTTATTATTGTATATATATTTTGTTTTTTGAGTGAAATAAATAAAAAAATGTCTATTTTCTTGCAGTTTTCCTGCATTTTTGAGTTGCCAGAACAGCGCTGTGAGATACCACCTTTCCCTATAAACATACAGAGTGTTTTGGTTTTGTCACTTCCTCTCTTAGCGGCTCAGAGGTGTAACAGTGGCAGGTTGACTTCCAGTCTCTTTATGCCTTCTTGGTCCTTAAATCACATCAATATGTGGAAGGAAGCGTCTCAGGCCGAGTTTAAAAAGTGTTTTTGTGAAACTACTTTATGGCTCACCCCACCAGTAAGTTCTTATATTTTTAGTATATATTTAAAAACTGCTTTTTTTTCTATACATAAAGGCCCAACTAAATCAAAACTATGCAGACAAAAGCTGTTTTTGGCTCTTAGAGAGTAGCACAAGGACTGCCTTGGAACATCCAAGGTCTTTCCCTCCAGTATCAGAATCACATACTTGTAGCTACTAGAATTTTCATTAAGGACACTGCCTTTGTGACTCTTCTATCCTCAACCCATTTAGTGTCTTCATAAGTTATTTACTGCCAAGCTCTACGAAGCTCACTCACGCACAAACACAAAAAAACAACCTTGAGCCATATTTTACTTTGGTTCACAGCTCTGCATTTATCCTGCCATGAATGGTAGAGTACATATTTAAAGCTACGTTTTATCGACTCGTGATCTTTGTGAGATCAGGTGACACCGAATTTTTTGGGGCTAATAGTTATTAGTTGTAAATCTGATACCTGAATTGCAAATTTTGTCTTTACACAAAATGTTTTTATTTAGCTAATCCACTTCATTAGTTATCCCAAGCAGTGTTACATCAATTCATATGTAGCAGAGAAATTCAGTCACAGTTAAAGCTGATGCCAGACATTTTCACAGTCCATACCCCAGTTGCACAATCTATTCCCAAAAGCTCACAAACCCATGAACAAAAAGCCATGAACAATGCATTTCTTGCTCATTAAAACTGTATTCCAGGATGGTGCAAACACACAGTTGTCCCACTTAACATCACCATCATTTACGGTTAAGTGTGCGCTCATTTCCAGCAGCGCAGGAGCAGGACTCATTTTCACAAGATATATGAACATTTTAATCAACAACTGGCCCAAAAAATCCTAATAGTGGCTTTGCTCTTCTTAAAAAGTGTCTGAACTACTTTTTTGTTGCAACTTAAAAGCTATACAGTGACCATGTCTCCCCATTTCATCATCTGTAATAACTGCATGTGAAAAAACATTGTTACTAAGAAATGTGGTTTGGACCTAACAGTGAGAGCTGCTCTGCTTTTCTATCTTTTTTACAATAAACACAACCTTATGCAACAAAGAGGACATCATACTGAAAACGATGTGAAACCAGTAATTAAGCTTATAGACAAATAACTACATAAACTGCATGTATAATAAACTGGACACAAGGACAGTACGCAGACATTGAAGCCAAAAAAAAAAGAAACAAGTGCCCCCTGGTGGCTGGCTGCAGTATATGTTTTGAATCCATGTAAACGAATGGGACCTTTTTCCAAATTAAAAAACTACACTTTTGATTTTGATTTCATTTTCTGACTCGTTCAGTTGTAATTAGTTATTTGATGCTTTCAAAAACCACAACGATTGTGTGTGAGGTGAGTCAAAAAGACCTTTAGACCCACATCTCTGGTAAACAGACACTGGACGTACAACAACATGTACAACAAAACTAGACAAAGACAATGTTTAATAATGTGTCTTCATCAGTTGCAACGTTGGCCCTGTGTTTATACTATAATAGGACTGCAAAAATAAACCCTCCCTTTAAAAAATCACCTGTTTGTGTACTTGGCACACACCTGAATATATTTATTTTTTTGTACTCTGAAGATGAGCATTTTTATAGGCCAGTCTATGGGGAACTGACTTGCTTTTGAAGTCAACCTGAATTGGTCTTTGGAGAAACTGCAGCTTTTGCATTTCTGTTTTGGATTCAGCCCCAGAGGCTGCAGCTTGGTTTATCATTGCTTTGATTTCTAACAAAATCATTTGGTCTACATTCATCCAATTCAGTGCAACACTCAAACACACACTGGCTGTTCTGCTGACCCAGCATGTGTCCAAAATTACAGCCAATCTTTATTCAATGGGGTCCATCATTTTAAGTTTATATGAGAGTGTCTGAATCATGAGTGTTTGTCTGTGCCCTTTGAAATTATATAATGGAACAAAAGCTACTGTAAACAGACGCTTTATACTTTGCACAATTTTGAGTCCAGAGCTTTCTGCGCTGAGATTTTCAAAAACAGTTTGAACGAATTTAAAGGTCTGGGGATTTAGACTAAGATCTTATTATGAGAAACGACAAAGAAAACAACTTTATGTGCAATCTCATGTGGTATTGTGAGCCGTCACGCTCTGAGAATGTCTCCCAGTTTTAGCTGTATCTGTAAAATTGACAAAGTTACAGACGTTTTTGTGCTGACTAATGTTGATCAGCTGTGGCAGCCTTCTTGAAGCTAATGAGTTTCAGAAGCACATGCAATGATTGATTCCTGGAAGTTTCGATAAAATCCATCCAGTGGTATAAAAGCTCTTTGCTAACAGACAAACAGAGATGACCCCAAACAGTTAATGGTAAAAATATTTATTGCTCTGAGTCTATGTTAGGGTTAGGGAATCAGTCCTAACCACCAGACCAAATTTATCTCAATATGTGTAAAACTGAATGAGTTATAGCCAGTTTTGTGGCTTATTTTTGTTTGTTTGTTTGTTTGTTTTTGTTGGCTGTAGCAGTCATCTTAAATTAAGTTAATTGCTTTCTGCAAGTTTTAATAAATCCATCCAGTGGTTCATGACATATTTTGCTAACACACAGACCTTTTTGTGGTGGACAATAATAAATTTATAGTAAATAGCAGAGCTCTGCGTCACTCTTGATCACCAAAAACAAAATCTTCCTTGCATTGTTACTGTCTTCTGTGACTATTCAGTACTTTTTTCATAACGCTGCTTTCATAATTACAACTTTCATGAACACTGACTTAAAAAAAGAAAAAAAAAACTAAACTTTTTTGGTTTTTTTCTTCCTGATTTGAAATTATTATTCCTACATTAGTCTCGGTGTAAAAAAAATGCACATGTACACTGACACTGCACACACCGCTCGAAGCAAGCCGGTTTGTTTATTCAAACCTCTGTCAGGGTTCCCACTGGCATCCTCAGAGTGTCACTGTCTTTCTGCATCAAGCTCAAAGGGGACTGGAGGCACCGCGGGAAGTGCGGCAGAATGTTTATGTCAGTGCCTAAAAGTAATCCGTGCAGCTTAGCCGACTCGCTGGATGCCTCACTTTGCTGAAAATCCTCCAGGCCGTGCAATATTCATCAATATGAATGTGTCAGTGACTCCGACCTGACCCTGTCCTTTCACACTTTTCATTATGTTGTTATCTTCCATTCAGCGTATTGTCCATTGCACCACACTCATATAGATATACTGTCTTAGATTCTATCTTTGATGTTGTTGTAAAGTCAGCGCAGTAATATTTGGAGGACACACTGCAGCCCAAAGCCGACAGATTTTTATCTTTAATTTCTTTTTTAAGTTCTGAAAGGAGATTTAATTGTTCATAAGCACTATTTGTCTCCTCTACTGTCACAGCTTTGTTATCTGAGCCAGTGAAGTTAGTTGTTTGGCCACAGACGATGTCCTATCACCTAGCAACAAACACAATTAAATTGAGATGAAGTTTGTCTAAACGAGAACACTTCTTATTGAAAAGTCAGCAAACTCAGTTCCTCACTTCGGTAAGTTTGTGCTTTTCTTTTTCTACATATAGACACTTGGCGCTGTTATTAAACAGAAATCAACTTGTTTTGTTGCATTATAGGAGAGGTAACAGGTGATCTTATTAACTGTTGATGCCTTAGGTGGCACCCCACCCCTAACCCACAAATGACTCACAATCCAACACTTTAAAGCACACAGACAATACTTTTTTATGGTTCCAATTAAGTTTTAGTGCCACCTCTTTAAAACTAATAGTTTCTACACATAAACATCAGATATACTGTATTTATTGTCCTCCGCCGAATGCAAAGGCAGAGCATTAATGTTTTTGCCAATGTCTGTGTGTGAGTTTGTCTGTACCCTTCGAATGAAACTCTCAGGAAGTAGACGGTGAATGTACATCTACAACTGATTCAACTTTGGAGTCTCTCTAATTTAATATGGCCACCACAGCTATTCACCACTGGCCATAATAAAAAAATGGTTATAACTCAGTCAATTTTACAGATATTGAGCTAAAATTTATGTGTGGTAGTAGCTGACAGTCATCCACAACACATCTTTGGTTCAAACTTTGGCATCATCTTAGCAAATTCTCTTAAGAACCACTGGACAGATTTTAATAAAACTGCAACACAACTGAGGAGTCAACCCAAATCAAGATGGCTGCTGCAGCTCATCTACTTTTGCTAACAAAAACTGACTATAATTTACTCAAAATTATAGAAACAAGGTGAAGTTTATGTGGTAGTAGCTGAGAGTCGTCCTTAATAGATACTCTGAGCATTAACACATCTCACAAGACTTAGCTGTAGCGGACATCTTCAATTAAAAGTGGCGGGCGATATGCATTCCTTCAACCATACCTCTTGATGAAGGTTTGAAGGATAATCTTTAAATTTCAGCCACTAAAACAGTGTTTTGTAGCAAACTGTTAAGTGTGTTTATTGGGGAAATGTATAATATAAAATCTCACTTTTATTTCTCATCTTATGTTTGTGTGTTTGTTTATACTCGGTTTGTTAAACCAAGTAAAAGTGGCATTGTTTATCATCCATCCTTTCCCTTTGCATGCAGGGTCACAGGGGAGCTGCTGTCTGTCTCCAGAGGTCATTGTGCGAGACGCAGGGTTCACCTTGAACAGGTCCATCATATTACGCGCATACGAGACGGACAAGTCACACTTTCACTTGTGATAGTTTAGAGTTATCAATCTAATACGCTTGTTTTTAGTCTGTGGGAGGAAATCACGATACTGTGACACAGAGGTGGGCAATCCTGGTCCTCAGGGCCACTATCCGGCATGTTTTCCTTGTTTCTCTGCTCCAACACACCTGATTCAGAGGTTAAATCACCTCTTCATGTTCTGCAGAAGCCTGTTAATGACACACTGATTCAAATCAGGTGTGTTGGAGCAGAGGAACAAGTAAAACATGCAGGATGGGGGCCCTCCAGGACCAGGATTGCCCACCTTGCTGTGACATTTTCTTATATGAAAGTAGCATTCCTTACGGAAATACATATTGTTCCTTGCACACCAAAGTTTTAGGCCAAGATAAGTTGGAGAAGACTATCAGCTAGTACCACACCAAACCTGACTTCACTTGTAGCCATTTTTGGATTTGCTAAGACCAGTTTAACTGTGGCATTCATCTTGAATCAGTTTGACTTCAATGGTTATTCAGTTAATGTGCATCTAATGATTTCTTTCTGAGAGTTTTATTAAAAACTTTACACTGCCTCATAGAATATTTTTCAAATAAACACACACAAACCTATATGCATACACACATAATTACTTGTTAGCCTGACTTTTATTGCACCAGGCAGTAAATATTTATCTTGACAAAACCGTAAGCCATGAACACATCCAGTAGACTAAGAACATTAATGCTTATTGGGATATTACTTAATCTTTTATTAGTGCTATTTTGGCCCCAAGTTTCCTTGAGACAAGTATTTTGCCCCTCAGCAAATTGCAAATGCTAATTGAAATTTTTACCGCACTCCTTTGAATATTTTTAAACAAATCTTCTTTGTCTCGCATTTTATGAGAATCACAAACACCTTGCGGAATGAAAAGCATCTGCCTTTGTGCTCAACGGAGCAAAGGTTTTTCTACGATTGTACATTCTGAACATGAAGCCATTTCTTAATCATATCGTGATCCCTCACGGCCAATTTAAAAGAGGCACTTGTGCTGCGAGAACCAAAGCCAAAAGGTCTTTGCTAATTTCAGCTCCAAGTGCACAAATGCTGATGACACAGAGTTTTATTCCAAACCCCTCTGCCCTGTTGGCCTCGGCATCAGAATGCAAATGAAGGGTGGTGCCTGGTAAATATTTAAATTACAGAAGCAAGAAGGCATAATCAGACCTAAATTAAGATGGGAGTGTGGGTATACACACGCGGGGTTTGGGTAAAAACTGCAACAGCCTTTCACTAAGCAGACACACATTCTTTGTGATCCACAAAATCAATATGTACTCTGTCCACTCACATTTTACTGAATTCAGAATGAGGACAGCTTTGACACTGACAAACTATGGTAATTAAGTGTTTTTTCTTATTGGTTGACTTTGGTTCAATTTTTTTTCTGTGACAGCTGTAAAAAAAAAACAACAAAAACAGGAGACATTTTTTAGTGCAGTGGATTGAATTTAGAAAAAGGAAAGAGTTTTGGTCTGAAAATAGTTTCTGTCTGTCTATGATTCTGTATCTGGCATGCTATCTCATTAGAATTGACAGAGACTGTTTTCTAGCTCAAGAGTTTACAGAGAAAAAAAATAAAATAAAACTGTGAATAATTGAAATAAAGATTTAATGCTGAGCAAAATTCCATAGGAACCACATCAATTTGTCCCCAGCAGCAGCTTGTAGATACAATTATGGCACAGGAGACAGCTTTTCGATACGTTGCCTTGGCAAAATAGCTAACCCTGCTAATTGGGCTGAATAAACTCGAAACAGCCAATTCCCAAAGGGCAACCCACATTATACATCTCTAATTACAGTCCTGCTTCAGCGTGCACATCCATGATGAGACTTCTTCAGACACCATATTTAAAGTGTTATTATGTGGTAATAAAACTAAGTCTTATAGTTTTAAAGGTGTACGGTTGAAAATCTGTTCAGAGAAAACCAAATTGATACCAGCTGCAAGAAGAACCGACTCAAGAATGTCATGCAAAAATTATTAATTCATAACTAGTAGTTATTTTTATCTGAAAGGGATCAAAATATTTATCACTGTTTCATCCATCCAGTTATTTACTGCCACACTTTGGTCATTAGAGGTTGTTTTATAAATGCACTATAAACATAAACTCGTGACAAAATACCTTTTGAAGGATCATCCATCTATCCATTTTCCAAATGGACGCAGGGGCCTGGACCCTATCCCAGCCTTCAGTGGGGGACAGGTGGGCCGTACCCTGGACAGGTTGCCAGTTAATAACAGGGAGCTGTCAAACAACACGGTAATACATCTTATTTTTTAGTAAAATAGGGATTTGATACGTGCAAATTTCCATTTTTCTGTCTTTTATCCTACTTTTTGGTCCTGGTCTGTACCTGCAGCATAATAAGTCTACTTAGAGGTCACAATGTGTTCATGAGTATGAGGCTACCTGGACTATTATGCACATTAACTGCCAGTTATAAGATATTAAGTGTTTCCACTACGTTAGGATGAGCCTGGGGTGTCAATCATCTGTCATAAAGCGGATGAATCCAGATGGAACAAATGAGATCTGCTGTCTGTGTCCAGTCATTACTGAAAGTAGTTAATCAGAACGCTCTGGGCTTCATGTAAAAGGCAGCTGGTCACACCGAACGGTAATGGAGAGGATTTTTGAGAGGAATATTTAGGTGAGTTTATTAATCATTTGAAAAAGAGGTATTTGTCAGCTCAGTGTGTGAAATGCAAGCATTCAAAAGCAGTGTTAAGTATTATTGTTCGCAGACACACACGCCAGCCTCTCCCAGGTTGGTCAACCTCAATCTCGCCGCTCTAAATCAGACTATTCAGAGCTGCCTTTTCATCCATAAATAGGTCATCAACCATCCGAGATGAGTTCTCCTTCCTGTCATCCTGTGTGACAAGTCTGTGGACAGGTGGGTGTGCAGGTGTGTGTATTGATCCAAAATGACAGGTGGCCACTGAGCCTGTTGCCTGGAGACAGTTGGGTTGGCAGGCTTCACAGGGAGGGCCAGCTGCACCTCCGACAGACAAGAGACCGACCAAAACCCAGAAGCCCAGGAGCCATGACTGACAACGGGTCAGCCGTTGCAGTGCATCGTGGAAAAAGTTCCTCTTGAGGAAAAAAAAAAAAATTGCTGAAGTTCTTCAAATTTGTTGCAGTTATTTAAATTTTTTGACAACAAACACTAATCTTCAGAGCGAATTCGACAGGAGGAGGCAGTGGGGAAACAATAAAACTGGCATATTTTAACATCTGATCCTTCAGAGAACCTGGGATTCCTGTTATAGCTCAAATTCAGAAGTCCTTTCTTCATTTTATAATCTTGCCTTTTTCCTGTTAGCCTCAGTGTAAAAAATGTGGCAATAAAATAGAAGATTTTTAGCTTCACTGTAAAGAACAGTCAGGTATTTAAATCAATAAATAGATCAGCACCTTCTTACCACTCAGATCTTGCAACGTTGAACACTTTTAAGAGGTCATGAGGTCAGCCATGCAGATGCTCCTTGATGTAACGAGGAGCAGATTAAAGCACAGAAGAGATCAGGTGATGTAGCTGCACCTGATGGTGAAATCTCACTGGGCTGGGTCTAGCTGACAAACGGCATTCATGATGGAGAAACCAGAATGTCCTGCAACGTTCGCGGTGGATCTCATATTCTTCCCATCAGTCGTAGAGGCACGCAGTTCTGTCGCTTGAGTTTTGAACATGTTCACAAAATTTGTGCAGCAAACTTTCTCTGTCCAACCCTTTTCCAAAGCAATCCAACTGTATTTTTACTCTCCTCAAAGGAAAACCCTGCTGATTAAAATAATAACTATTGGAAAACTGGTGAACATCAGCCTATCCCCACTTCCAAAGTTCACTCCAATAGAATAAATTAAAAGGTTTGGTGCTGCTAGGGTTTAAAACAAGCTGAGGTGAGCAACAAAGTGACGTGCACAGTCAAGAATGCAGTTTTGCAAGTTGTGAACACAAAAAGAGACCTTGATTTTCAGAAACTGACCGCTCATAACGCCGCCACTCTGTCCGATTGTCACTTCCTCTGAGATCACTGAGACTGCAACTGTCAGGATTTGGTTATTATTAGTTATTGTTTCTTTTATTCTGTTATTTAGTTCCTGTGTTTAGTTTTGTTCCCTGTAATCGTTCACCTTTCCTCTGCTCAGTACCTGTCAGCCTGCCTCAACCACCCACACCTGTCCCTCGTTCAGAATCAGTCACCTGTGTCCACTTTCTAATCATCCTCAGCTTTTAAAACCTGCTCATCTCCTTCATTTTCGCTCTGATGTGCTGTCTGGTTTTCCTTGTGTCTTTGCCACCCTGGGTTTTTGTAGGTTTTGCGTTATTTAGTTTTTTGGTTGCTGCCACGTCAGCCTTTTGTTTTTGTTTCTTGATAAATTAGGTTTCTTTCGAAGCTCTGAGTCAGAATGTGTCTGCAAAACAAACAAACCCGACAGCAACGAAAAATCACATAGATTCTCACAAACTGTTACAGCCAAGTGAGATGCCACCTTCAACTTTAAGACCTTTCTCACCAACACAACACTTTCAAACCACACATAAAAACTTATTTTCATTCTTTGGCATCTCAATCATAATGAGTTATGAAAACTTTTTGACTTGATTTGACTGGAATGGTGTTTCTCTCGACAGTATTATAGGATTAGCTGAACACTTCACATAAATTCCCTTAACCATTAGGACCAATAGTGAAGTCCATCAGTAAAACTAACTGGAACAGGATTATTTGCGACGTGTTAGGTTTTAGTTAACGTTAGTCATTTACTTCTCACCTCTGTAACTAGCTCAAAGCTATCAAATTTAATGATGCAACAGGAAACATTAATGGGTTAAGACAATCACACAGCTGCAAAAGTTGCATTGAGTAAATTACTCAGCCAAATAACTGAGATGCTGAAAGCTTTTTATGCTACTTGCTTTAATTAAAATGGTTTAATGATTCAAAGTTAGATTCTTTTAGTCAGTATCACAGACAAACACACAAAGTGTTGCTTATGGCAGCCCAATGCTTAGGAGTGGAGCTTAATTGTGAATAATGTCAATATTTTATGGCAAATTAGAAAATTGACAGTCATCGCAGAAGTTTCCTTGTTCTATCCCTTAAAAAGAAAGAATATAACATTATAAATCCAACTACTTATGCTGCAGTCAGTCAGTGGGCAGCAGCACTGCAACATGGTGCAAATCAATTGTCAGAGTCATCTTACAAAATACATTTTATTGTTGTTTGTGCATAAAATAAACAATACTGTGCAAGGAGGAATTTATATGAGAGGAAGCAAATGCAAAGACAAACAGCGTGAACACTGTGTCCTTTTAGCAACATTTCAGTGGAATTTTCAATGAGCCAAAAATAGGATTATGTTTAACTATTTTTCTTTTTTCTACAGATTCATGAATCTCAGCCACCTGCTTATTTTTGTGCAAAACCCCTTGTGTGACCAGAATGCAGGACTTGTGTAGCACCTGACATCAGGACATTAGTGGGGGCTCTTTTGGGATTTGTTGCTTAATTAGATGCAGTAAATGGCTGCAGCAGCGACTTGCATCTCTTTATGTCAGATGCATGAGCTAAAGTAGTGCCCTGACCCTTATGGGATGCATTTGGTCATTTTTGAAATGATGTGTTATCAAGGGCAGCATGGTGGCGCAGTGGTTAGACCTGTTACCTCCCAATGAGAAGGTTACAAGATCGCCCCCCTGCCTAGGGCCTTTCTGGGTGGAGTTTGCATGTTCTCCACATGCATGGGTTTGCTCTGGGTACTCTAGTTTCCTCCCTCCAGCGTGCAGGTTAGGTTAATTAGTAACTCTAAACTCTATCCCGGTGAGAGTGTGAACGGTTGTTTGTCTCTATGTGTCCCTGTGATGGACTTACTACCTGTCCAGGGTGTCCCCTGCCTCTCACACAGTGACTGCTGGAGACAGACACCAGCTCCTCATGACCCAGAAAAGAAGAGCAGGTAAAGAAAATAGATGGATGTTCTGTCAAATATCAGTCATTAGCACCTTATCAGCTGTGACATCATTCTTTCACAGCTGTATGCCTCTTGAGAATAAATTGTTTTATAAGCCTAAAAACAGATCCTATTTTATCCCTTTTCTCCGTGCTCCGTGCTCTATGACTGATGTGACAGCTGATAATGTACTAGCTATTGATAAGCACACTCACCGGCCACTTTATTTGGTACACCTTGACATGACAGCATTACACATTCGCTGCAGATTTGTCAGCTGCACATCCATGATGCGAATCTCCCGTTCATCAACAAGGCATTTTCACCCACACACTTGCCACTCACTGGATATTTTCTATTTTTTTTGGACCATTCTCTGTAAACTCCAGAGATGGTTTTGTGTAAAAATTCCAGTAAATTGGAAGTTCCTGAAATACTCAGACCAGACAATCTGACAACATCAGCCACATTTAAAGTCACTTAAATCCCCTTTCTTCCATTCAGTCTTCCTCACTGGGTTTAAATGTCTAACTGAGTAGCTGACATGTGATTGACTGATTAGTTATTTCTGTTTGACCAGACTATCCCTTTTTAAAGCATGTAAAGCTTTTTCACAGTACAGTGCATCAAAAACCACAAGGAACAAAGACAGTCTGTTTCCAGAAGCAAGCAAGACAACCAACTGACCACCTCTGTGTGATGTTTTTAAGAAAAAGAATGTCACAATCCACGTTGAAATAAAAGCCTTAATTTCTGCTGTTTTCGTTCTGCATGCTCCTTGAAGAACTCACCTTTCCCCCATCTGGTCCTCTGTGTGAATGGCCGAAGTCCAGGCTTGTTCATAGTTCAGGTTGGCCAGCTGTGAGCACTTTTAAGTGGCACAAGGAGCACCATCTGTACCTGCTAATAGGGATGAGATGGGATGTAATGTAGTGCTAAATAATGGTGCAAGGATATTTGGCACCACCCTCCCTTCTAACCTCCCACCGCATTAAAGTGCAATCACTTCCTCAAAGCAAGCAATAATGTGGCCTCATCACTTTCCAGGTCTCACTGTGTTTACCATGCTGTGACGGTTGGGCTGGCGGACGCAGGAAATATTCATTTCTTTTGCCTTTTAATCAATCATTCAATCTGTTTCTTTGTCTACAAAAAATGGCTGACTGGAGCTTCTTGAAATGATGTTCAATGTGCTGTGAATCAATATGACTTTGTTGTTACATTTTACTAAGTTACCTCTGTCTCGTGGCTCATGCTGGGAGACGCTCCCGTCCCACGACACCTCCACAAAATAAGAATCACGGAAGGATGAAATTTTTATGCAGATTTTGTAATACATGTAAATCAATGTCAGGGAAATTAGATTAAATTCATGCCAAAAAATTATGTGCAATCATTTCCTAATTGAGCACAGTATCACTCCATTCCTGCAGTTAAGGCATCATTTAACACGCATCGTTGTTTCCTGAAAGGATTTGTCCTATTAGCAAGGCAAATTCTCTAAAACACAAGTAAGAATATTTAAAACAAAGTAAAACTTTTGTTCACATGCAGCCAAACAGTTTTCTACAACCATTATTTACTAATAACAACCTGAACCTGTGTGTGAGTACGTCCGTTTGTCTGTAGTGTTAGCAAATATTTCTTAAACCACTGGACAGGTTTTGATGAAACTCTCAGAAAGTAATCAATAATTGATCATCTACAGCTGATTAACTTTTGGAGCCAACCCTAATCAAGATGGCCGCCACAGCCAACTAAACTTACAAAACATAAGAATGTCTATAATTCAGTGAATTGTACAGATTTTTAGTGTAGTTGGAGCTGAGAGTACTTTACAAAACACACTCCAAGTGCTCCTCATTGCATCAAATCTTTGCTTAAAACTTTAGCATACAAGAAAATAACTTTTAGAGTCATTCCAATTCAAGATGGCCACAATAACTAAATATTAGCAAACACAAAAACTCTATTTTACAGATACTGATCTTAGGATGATCTTAGTTTGACCCTCTGGCTTGAAACCCTTAGGAAATATGCATTCCAAGGCAAATATGCATTCTAAATCTTAAGTTTCATCATCTTTAAATCTACAAATATGTTCAACCCTCCTGTGGCCTTCGGGTCACAGAGGTTTCTCTACCTCTCTCTCTTTTGAGGGCTTCAAGAGGGTTAAATATATTCCTGTGCATGCTAGCAGCTGAGATGGATGTGTATGGTAAAGCAAAGACAGCCTCTCACATATTTATCCATTCACCTTTGCTCATCAGGCTTAAAGTTATCAGGGAGGGGGACAAGGCCACAACTTTATGAGCCCTTCTGACCCTCAGCAGACCCACAATGATAAACAAGGGGATGGACACTTCTACATGACATTGGGAAAGAGAGCTGGTGAACCGTGGCAGCTTCATTAACGCTGGTACATTAACTGTAAATCCAAGCAAAGCCAGAGAGAGGCCTCAACGGCAGCTCGTGAGGGTCAATCTGCAATAAAAGGCATCCCTTTTTCACAGCCTGGGGCAGAGAGATTGGAGACCTCCCTCTCCTCCTCGAGCCATTAACTTCCTCCTTTCATGGCAGGCAGAGGGACCAGTAACTGAGCTCCCATAATCCCGAGCATTACCTTCACCTGACCTTCATATGCCCAAAGAAAGAGCAAGGATGTATGAAATGATGGGACAGCTGAAGAGAGACTGCAGCTGTTAAAAAAAAAATCATTCACTAAAGAAAAGGTGAGATGAGTAAGTGTGACTTATTTCTATCAACTTAGGAAAGTATGTCACAATTTGGAGGAAGTCGTGTGAAGGACATGGATTAATTTAGTAAACAGTAATCACAATCATTTTTGGAATTTTTGATCATGTTGGGAATTTTGCAGCAAAGCTTTTCGAAGATTAGACCAGTGTTATTCCGGCAGAATATCTAGTTTTCTTGAAGCAAAGCACAATAAACTCACTATAATTGGTGGAACTCATTGCAATGTTATGAAAACTAGTCACAAAAATCATAAACTAAGAAACAAAATGTGAAGTTTTTTTCTTATATTAATGGTTAATTTGTGTCTTTGTGTTTGTTTCCATACAGAAACGGCAGAAGGGACTCAAAACAGGTCAACAATTGTGATCAATTTTGACGTACTGGTATGTATTTACGCTCATATTTGTTGAGTAAAATATGCAGATTAAAAGACAGGTTAGGTTAAAAAAGTAAACTTATCTGCGTAGCTCCAGGCTGGTGAAGAAGCTTGCCAATAAGTGAGTATTTTTTTCTTAGGGTTTGGCCAGGTCAAACTTAAAAACTACAGGAAGCCTCTTCCAAAAGGGGTCAACACCTGCAGGGAGGGAGGTCAAGGTCACGAGCAAGGTGGCAGGTGAGGTCCTTACGCTAGGTACGTGAAATATATTGTTTACGTCATAATGGATTTCATCTCAGCATGGCCACTGAATATGCCTAAAATCATAAGAACATTACTAAACGACCTTGGTCAGAGTTTTGGATCAGAATAATGCATGTTGCCCTTTGTGTGGTCCTGCAGAACCACAACAGGCCACAGAACTCTTTGTTTGATTATGAACTCCCCAAGTGTGCAAAAGGAGCGTAACTGGAAAAAGGTATAGAAATGGAAAGAAAGAGTAATTCAGTTGGGGACCTTAAGGGGAAATCTGGAAGTCCTGCAGGGAGAATACGCAGAGTCCCTCTGCACAACAAAGCACTTTGAGCTCCGGTTGCACTGCTCACCTTGTGTTTACACAGACAAATGGGAATGCATTAATGGAAAGTTGTGTGTACCCACAGGTTTGTTTGAGGGCAGTGTGAAACTAACCCCCCCCCACCCCACCCCCNTGGTCTCAACTATTTGGAAAAATAAAACAACCCAACCAGGCAAATCTTTTGCCCTTTAGCCTTTATTTTCTTACATCCGAATGACTGTTTTTAAATAAAAATAAATGATCTTACATCACCACTTGTTACGTTCGGCTTTCTTTCCAATCCTTTATTGTGTTTTTACAAGCTATAAATTCATTATGGGCCTTTCAATAACTGCAGGGCTCTGAGGATGCATACTCTCCGCACTTCGATTCAGCCTAATAATCTGTCGTTCAATACCGTTCCTTTTCATGCATCAGTCCAAGAGCCTTTTAGCTCTCAGCTTGTTAAATTCCTGATGGACTATTTCTGACACCAAGATGAGAATGACTGCTTCGTCATGACCTTTGCTTTTAGCACATTGGACAATTACAACATGGGACTGTAATACAGTCATGGATTATTTTGTTGTCTTTTTACAGAGTAAGTGGTAACCAAATAAACAATCAGAGGTATACATACAGAGAAATATCTCATTAGATACAAGTGTGCTGGATTCTTCTTTTTAGAAATAATCCACCCACAATGGAAGTATCCTCTTCTGTCCTTTATTTGCAAATTACACCTACTATTGATTTCTTTAGACATGAACACAGTAAAATGATACAAAAATAAGTCTAATATGACTTGTGAGTTTTTATCTTGTCATTCAGTTTGCCCCCTGGCTAGTTATCTGCAGAAGAACATAATTACAATTATTGCAAACATTGATTCTCTGGACTGACACATTACACCACAGCATAATGTCTGCAATAATACAAGAAAAAAAGGAACTCAAGCAAATTCTGCATCCAGGAGAAAGTCACCAACACAGTCTACTGAAAGATGCTGCACAGTATTTTGTTACCATTCGTTTATTTTTCTTTTAATTCAACATCTGCATACACTTGTACCTGTATTAAAATTTCAAGTTCAAGAAATGGGTGCTATTAAAGTCCTTCTCATAAAACTTAAAAAAAATAAACCTGTGATAGCACTCAGAGAGTGAGTTATGGATGCCTCTCAGCTATTTCCACACCAAATAATAGCTCAATATCTGCAAAATTCAATGATTTGTGGAAATCTTTGTGTCAGCTGAAGTTGATGACCTGTGGCGGCCATCTTTAATCAGGTTGACTCCAAATGTTAATCAACTGTAGACGTATATCCGATGATTACTTTCTGAAAGTTTCACCGAAATCCATCCAGTAGTTCATGAAAGATTTTGTTAACAGACAGACAAGATGGATTAAAACAGTAAAACAGCTAAAGTTTTAAACAAAGATGTTATGTAATGTGTAGTGCTCAAAGTATGTGTTGGGGTTAATGGTCAGCCACCATCAATCCAAATTAAAGCTTCATATCTAAAAACTGGAAAAAATAAACACATTTTAGTCTCTCCTAATGTCAGTTAACTGTGGTGGCCATCTTGAAATGGGTTGACTTGAAAAGTTGATCGGTTGTAGATATACATCCAGCGATAAATTGGTGCAAAGTTCATTAAAATCTGTTCACTGGTTCATGAGATATTCTGCAAACACTTCAGACAAAGAAACACACTCACAGGCAAAAACAATAACAACATATCAGCAGTTTTTCTTTCAAAATCCTTAAAAATATATTAAAATTACACAAATCTAGAGAGCAGAATAAATAGAGTTTAAATGAAAATGAAATGAATGAAATAAATCTAATCTAGTAGCTCAAGCTTAAAAAACTTGATATTTTTGCTAAATTTTAATTACTATCACCCTGTTGAGCAAGTATTTCTTATTGTCTCGAGAACAGAGATTATCTAAAGTCTTGAAATGATTTTATGCATCATCTGAAGCCCAGCTGAGCTCCTGCTCCTCTGTGGATCACTAATAAAACTGACAGGATGAGCAGAACCACGGCGCCCTCTGCAGGAGAGCGGCGGAGAGAAGACACTTATCCAACCTGTTTCTTCACAATACCAGCAGAAACTGATTTTATTTTTCCTACCAAAGTGATAAAACACGACCAGCTGTTCTAATTCAGCTGGAGAATAACAGAAAGAAACTATAAGTTGGTGCTTTGTCTTATTTATTTATAAGAGTTATCCCTGTTGTTGTAAGAGACACACAAAACACAAAATACATTTTTATATTAAATGAACCACTTGACAAATTTTGATGAAACTTCTAGTAGATAATGAATGAATGTACCTTTACGGCTGATTAAAGTTTGGAGCCAAACTGATTCAAGATGGCTGCCACAGTCAACTGATCTTACAAAACACAAAACTAGCAATAATTTTAGAGATATTGAGGTAAAATTTGATGTGGTTGTAGCTGAGAGATATTCACAACACCTCCTCTGACTGGGACACCTTGCAATATCAAAATTCTGGTGTGAAGGGCGATATGCATTTCTTCAAGGCCTTTAATTAATAATGAACTCCAGCAGTTGCACAGATCTGCTTTTTGTCTGCAGTAAACAGGAGCTTCACGGTAAATATTGGCGCATCAGTTTCACAATCCTGATAATTTACTGCATCACTATTGTTGCCGTGGCATGATCACACAAAGGAAGACTTTGGTTGTTTATTTTTCTTTCAGCCCGAGCCGCACACTGACTGTAAACTAAATATGCTGCACACTGAGGGCTATCGACAAGCCCAGAGAAAAGCTTTCCTGACAGACACACAAAGCACTTTCGCTGCGTGTTACAGCCACAGAGACAGAAGTGGTGATTCACACTGACATCACGCTTTTTGTGTCCGCTGAAAAACCTGCTGCTGATTAAAAATCTGCACAGTCCAACAATAAAAAGCTCCGGATTCTGCTTCTTTCTTCCTCTCTGTCTCTCACTAACTGAAGGAGACACACAGGCTTCACTTCTAATGTGAGCAGATCAAAACCACAGAGGGGGGTATTGCTCAAATTCTCTGTAACACTTGTGCAATCAATCATATTTCTTTATCTATCTCCGTTGCCCTATTTCTTTCTCTTTCTTTCACATGCAGCCGTCGTTTGAAACCAGCTAACAGTGTTGCGGTAAATTCTGCTATGAAAAACCCATAAAGGGTTATTGTTTGAGTGGGGCATGATGAAAGAGAAATTGAATGCACCGTAAGAGGCTTTTACTCCTGCTACATGTGTGAGGACACTGTCCAAAGCACAGAAACATGTGTTCAACACAAAGGAAAGAGTGGGAGGTTAAGATAAAGATTTGTCCTCTGTTACGCTGCCCCACACAAGACTGACCAATACAGAAGACAACTAAAACATGTTCTTTGTCTTCTAAATTGTCCAACTTTTAACTGGTTTTGTTTTTCTGACTGTCTGCATATTCCCAAAATACGTCATGAACCACTGGACAAATTTTAACTTAACCTTCAGAAACTAAGCATTGGACTTTTGGAGCCAGTCTTTTCATTTAGAAATGGATTTTTTTTATCCTAACAATTGCTTTATTTGTGTATTACCTTTTAATTAGCTGAACAACTCACAGTGCTCTGTTTGTTTCACTGATACTCGCATAGTTTCAGCAGCAGAGAGAGAACAAATATCGACTTCACGGAGGAAAAAAAGGAGACAGAATGCAGCCGAGCTCTCTTGGGTAAAATAAAAAAAATACTGGTAAAATACAGTATATCACTGTGACAGTGTGCATATTCAGTTCAAATAGGTCACAGGTGCCTTGAATTCCTTACAAACAGCAGTGGTGCTGCAAATCATGCAAGAATAACACTTGCCCTCTTGGAAATTATATATCAGAAAAATAGTACAGCAAAAGGGAAAAAGGGTCCCTTAAAAGCAAATGTATGCTTGTGCAACCACTTTACAAATTCAAAATGGACAAATACAGCTGAAATAAGCAGAAGTTGTTTTTGCTGTCAAAAGAGCTGTGACATAAATGTTTCACTAAATTAACAGAGAGAAGTAGAAGAACATAACGGCGCTGACAGAAGCCAAACAGGAAATGACTCAGCTGGTCATCATGAATGATTCTGATGGTCATTCATCCAGGGACAGCAGACATCTCTCTACACAAAGATCATCCAACTTCTCCAAGTTAGAGACAATATGTTCCTCTGGTGTGGTCAGAAGTTTACTTCCTGATGCCTGGACCACCTCAGCCAGCTCTTTTCAGCTCCGAAACACACAAAATACCATCCGTATTCTGTCCATACCTCTAGATCTGGCTGCTTATCTCATCTCAGAAGCTGTTTTCACGCATAAACACCAGAGAAATGTGTAAATAATCAGGTTGCCCTTTCGTACACTTCATATTGTAAAACTCACCACCTGGGACGTGTTCTGACAACAGGAAATGTTCTCAACAGAACTCAAAGAAAAGCAAACAAGAGGCAGTAGAAATACCAGCGTGTTTTTACAGCACATCAAAAACAGATGTCGGTTTTGTGTAAACACTGGCGTTACGTGTAGATATCCACAGCGTTAAGTCTTGGGTGGAAAGCATTGCATGAACCACTATCAACATACTCTCCTGCACGGTGTGATATCCCTGCTGGATTCCCACATGGTAACTTTCCCTCTTCTTCATAAAAGGAGCATATAGGTAAACCTAAGACAATTCATGCTAAGCTGTTATTGACAGAAAATGTAGAGTATTTCAGTTTGAGCCACCTCGTCTAAAACTCCTGACCTTCACTGAGAAACTAAAAGCTTTGCCCTTCTTTGCCCCGAACACTCTGCCTGTCAGCTTCATGCTTTATCTTCTCCTCACCTGTGAACGAGACAGGCTCACGTTTAAACCTGATTGGTGATCCTCCCTCCACTTCACTGCACTTTGCATTCAACACTCAGGTCATTTCTCTGAGGATGACCTCTAAAACTGAAGATCAGGCCTAGAGCTCCATCCTACAGAAAGAAAACTATGAAAACTGGATTTATTGACTCCGGTCCACAGACATGTATCAGTCCACCCAATCAGGACGTCCAATCAGACCAGACTATCATATTAAAGTCACAAGTTTAACTCCCCTCTCACCCAATGGTTCCTAAATTCATTTAAAACATAACTCCTTTGCTTTTAGGTAGTGTTTACTCCTGTTTTAGTCTATATGTGTTTGGATTTAAACATTGAATGATATGTGATTAGGGTTAGAAAGAGGAAAAGTTGTTGGTTAAGATTAAAAACTTCAAACTCTTTGGTTAAGCTCAGCAAAGCACCAAAAACAGAGATTGTTAAAACACGTGACATTAAAATCTCTTTTCTTCTGAATTACCAAGAGAATCCTTCGGCAAAAGACTCTTAAAGACACAAATGTTATCTCCCAAAGAAATTTGACATTTTGTTGTGCAGCTTAAAAATGCACAAACATTTTTCTCTCCCTCTTTTGTTTTTTTGGCACGAATGTAAACATAATGTGATTATGTTGCGTTTCCCCATGAATGGTTTGGGACAACTCGAAAAGCTTGAATGTTCCCTAAGTTGAGGCTTTGTGCCATTCTGGCTCCACGTTGGTGGAAATAATTCTCCTAGAGAAGTCAGCGCAGCACAGTTTGTCCCACATTTCCACACTTTATTTAAGGCCAAACACATTTAAGCTCTCACTAATGGCTCATTCATTCAAAAAGCCATTTACACATCAACATGGAGCCAAAGCGTGACGGAGTGGTAGAAATCTTATTAATATCTGCCTTAATATGAGGTGCAGGATCTTCTGCTGCCACAGAGTATTTGAAACATCTATATTTGTACCACAAAGGAAGTATTATATTCCCACTGAAGGTAAACGTGCTGTACAAAAACACATTTGACTGCCTTGAAAGTCTTGGTTTTTTTTGTTTGTATTTTACTTGGTTTACCAGTGGGGTACTCTGAGACTGAAAAGGCGGAATAACCTCAGGGAGTCAGAAGTGGCAGCGACAGAAAACCTCTAAAAGGAAAAACTAAAAGAAAGGCGCTGGTGAAAGATCGACTCAGGCAGCGGGGGCAACGGGAGGATTTAGAGGCTTTTTGATCCATCAGTGAAGAGTTGATATGTAACAAGTTCAAGTTGACAAAACTTAAACGACTCACTATGACAGACATTTTAAGAAAAAAGACTTCTGACGGTTCTGCATAACAACGGTCTGAGAAACACCCACATTAGACCAAAACCTTCTTTCAGCTTTAAAAGTTTGAATACACCTGTTCAAACATGCTCATAGCTCAGTTTAACTGAATTTTAAACCTTTTTTATTTGTAAAAATGGATGGTTTTTATTGTTGTTAAATCTTTTAAGACAAATTAACTTGCTGTGAGCTGAAAAGAGCCAGTTTCTCACTGCGCTCCAACTGTCGGTGACTAGTTGGCCGATAGCATTCACGAGGTAGTCTCCAAAATGTCCTGAAACAGTTTGTGGGGTTTTTTTGCTTGAGTGGCACAGTGGCGCAGTCTTGTTGATTGAATTTTAAAACATTTGTGTGACAAAGTTTCTCAAAATGATCCCAGGAGGGCCTGTCTGAGCTGTTGGGAGACTAGTTGGGGGAAAAAATACCATAAAATTGCAAGAAAATACGTGAATTTTCAGCTGCAGCCTCACCAAACTCTGAGTGTTTGCATTGTGTGCCTGCATTTTGAGAGGTCAGTTTTTGAAAATCTTGGCCTGTTTTTGTGTGCACAACTTGCAAAACTATAATCTAGGTCGTGCACATTTTCATGTCAATATGAAGCACAGAGAAAAGCTGATGTTTAGGCACCATTTTCCTGTTAAATGCAAGCCTGGACACAGTGACGTGAGTCCTGTCGGTCCTCATCTGGACCCAGTGCTAACCCTCATAGGACATTCCTCCTGACTTCTCAGAAAAAAAGAAAATAGAAAAAATAAATGTTTGTTCTCCTCCATTTGTGCCAATGTTTAAAGCTATATGTGACAGAAACTGTTTTATTTTTGTTGAGGGGTTGCATTGAAATGATTTGATTACACTTACCTTATTTTAATAAGAAAATTGTGTTTAAAACACAAATTTTCAACATTCAAATCACCTGTTGGAGCTGATTAAATTTGTAATGAAAGGTTCTGCTGTGTTTTGATGTCCACCTCCGCCCAGCTCAGCAGCCGCCCCCATGTTTATGATTCAATCTACTGGAGTACACTTTAGAAATTAGGACGGGCAGATCTGGACCGGTTTTTCAACAAATGTTATTTATTATCAGAGTGCTTTTTAGATCTGAACATTTGTTTTGGGTGTTTTCTCCTGCAGGAGACAAACTCCAGCTTTAGTGCTCTGGAGATGAGTTGGAGACGCCTTCAATTTTACAATTTTTGTTACATTTTATTCAAAGAATGCTGACATATTTTTTTATTTTTACAATGTTTAGACAGTAATTAAATCATAAAGTTTGGAGTTCTGTTCTCTTTTCACTAATAATATCACACCAGTCAGTTTTAACCAAAAACACAAAAAGTCACTCTTCTGAGCCATTATTTGAATTTTTAAATAATTTATAAACAAATGTCCCTGATAAACACTTAATCTGTGTTAAATTGCAAATATTCCTTCTGTAATTTATGTAATTGTAATTTATTTGTAAATAATATTTTGTCTAACTTCGAAACAAGTTGGATGAGTACAGATCAGTGAGGCTTACAGGCCAGACAAACCAAACAAAACATTTAAATTTGTTCTCCTCAGTTCCAGTTTGGATTTATAATCTGATTTATTGATGCAGTCATCTATGACCAGAAACACAAAAGTAGTGAGAAAGGGATGAGCACATCCAGGGAGTTAATAGATAAAAACCATTTCTTGCTGTTTGACAGTTCCTCTGCTCAGCTGCACCAAGAATCCTCCAGATTGTAACTTCTGTACATCAGATATGTTTGATATTTTCAGAGCAGTGAGCAGTTTGTGGTGCTTGTAAACACATCACACAGAAGATACCTGGACACGCTGACCTTTGTCAAGGAGACACTTTGACTTGTCACAGCATGAAAAGCACAAGTGACCTTAGCAATGTTCCTTTTGTGTCTCGGTTAACCTTGACAAAAGACCGGCGTGGACCTCAGCAGGATCTTCACCACGTGGAGCCGTCAGTGAGGCAACCTGTGGATTCTGCTCCTGACATGAAACCTAAAATCTTCGATATGTTTACAGTTTTATATTTATATTTTTATAAAAATGACCACCTTCCAGAGGCAGTGAACGAACGAGTTTCAGCAGAGCTTCAACAAAAGGAGCAGGTGATGGAGACAGGAAAGGTTCAAAGATCCTCTGAACAGTTTACTTACAGCAGTAAAACTATTAACTAATAGTGTTTAACGCTCAGGTGAAACAAAAAGAAATGTGTGCATTCAGATGGACAACATCCAGATGTTTTCTACCTGCTTAGTTTAGTTTTATTTATTTAACTCTGAGATGTTTTTACAGGTTTCGCTTCTTCTGTTGAGTCTGCAGAGCTTCCTGGTTTGTCTGGCAGTTTGTTTTGGCTTTTGAACTTTCTGAATAAATCAAATTGATTTTTGTTTCTCCCCACCAATCTGTTTTTGTTTGTTGTTTAGCATTTGGGTCATGTTTTCTTGAGCTGCCAGAATCATCACATGTACCTCAAAGCCCCCTCAAAATTGGTTTATGATATTTTCTCAAAAAGCCTTTTATCAGAAGTTCTGTCTGATGGTTTGAATTGTCTACTTTCCCCACAGACCCCCAGTCACAAATAATTCACAAATAAATCTGGTCAGTATTCAGCTGGCACTGTTTACTCAGAATATGAATCAGCTTCAGGAATGGAGTTATATCGCTGCACGTCTTCCAAACAGACAGAAAGGATTGATGAAACCGAAACCAAACTGCTAAATGATGACATAAAGCTGCATTAATGTCGCCGCTCGCTCACCGCCGGCTTATTTAGTGGAGCTCATCCGATCTGCGGTTTAATAACACTCATTTCATCTCACGCATGATCGGGAATATGCAGCTGACATCATGCATGTGCCAAGTTGTTCCTCAATATGAACGCCCGGTCCCACAACGCGATGAAGATGGAGACGTAAACAAGGGAATAAACATGAGACGACTGTTCACCGGACAGCTGCTAAACTCAACGCGCCAGTCGACACAATTCAACATGGCTGCCACAGCCAACTACCTATAAAAAACAAAACTGCTATAATGTAGTCAGTTTTACAGACATTGAGGTAAAACATGGTGAGGTTGAAGCTGGTCACAATAAATACTCCATGAAAGATAGCACCAACTGCTGGAGTCAACCATGTTTGTCTGTTAGCAAAATATCTGATTACCTTTTAGAGTAAATGCAAATCAGGTTTCAGGACTCCACAGCGAATCAGAATTATCATGCACTAAAATGATTATAACACATTATTACACTAAAGTCTGACGTACTCTGAGCCTGACGTGTTGTGATATCTCATGGGATTGTGCATAAAAAAATTTTTTTTAAGGTTAGACAAATATGGCTACAATTCCATCTTTTCTCAACAATAAAGGTCTAAATCTGTGGGAAGAATGGCAGCGGGCGATATGCATTCCTTCAAGGATTACTAGGCCTTTTCTTTTAATAAAACTATAGTTTTTTAACCAGAGTAGTTTCATTGAGATCAATGCTTTCTTTCTGAAGGAAATGCTCCCATGAATTTACACACAATCATAATGAATCAGGAGTATTTTATGGTACAGGAGCCTAGTGTTGGTCTTCAGTATTTAACAAACACATAAAGATATGTTTTTGTTACTAGGACTGAAAACTGTTCTGGCAAAGTTACAAGCATGACAAATCTGTAGTAAACTCTAAAAACCTTTGAAGGGACCAAATGGGCTGAAAATTGCAGGTAATTTCAGTGTCCTTGCCTGGAGTCAGATTGTCCATCAGCGTTATAAAAACATGCTTATTCGTGAAGACAATGTCTGTTCAAGGGTGTACATTTGTGTCCTGCTATTGCTATAAAGATAACTATAAAAATATAATATTATTATTGTCTGAGGGGAAGAGATCCAGATTGCGAGGCTGTCTGACAATAAAAGGCTTTTCTGATGTCAAAATAAAGTCCTCCCCAGCTGTCAGTCCTTGAGTCCTTTGTTTAATTATGAAGTAAAATACCCACACCTGTTCAGGTTACCTATATTACTGGTAGAAAATTTTAAATTATAGTAAGGTGATAAAAAGCTGAATGGAGGCTGTGGTTTAAAAATAACTTGATTTGTTAGAACACCAAACATCCACCGGTTTCTCACAAGGAGCTCATCGAACAGTTTTCTGATTTTCCATATTTCATCTCTTTTAAAAAGCTTAAAGAAAGCTGTGATGCTGTTGGATCTTGTTTGTGTTTTATCCTTTGCTTGGTTGAGTTTCAGCTTGCAGAAACTCGCAGTTTTCAGAAGGATTCCTGTGGTCTCGCCATCAGTTCTGCTGCAGATTTTTGTCTCTTTTGAAGCACTGACAATCTGGAGTTGATGAGCATTCAGCAATGACTTGTCACTAAATTCAACCAGTAAACTCCTGGATATTAACATCCTATATCTATTTGAAAGGAGACCTGCTCAAGATGGCACTCCACAAAACACAAATTCCATCAGATTCCTTTGTAATATAAATAAAATGCTGTAATTTACTTTGGACTTAAATTATTTTTTCTAGTTTCCCAAAGTTCTTCAAAATGGTGGAGTGACCTCTGCCTAATGCAGGAATGGGCAATCCTGGTCCTATTTCCTTGCTCCAACACCTGATTCAAAGGTTAAATCACCTCTTCATGTCCTGCAGAAGTCTTTTATTCACCCATTGATTCAGATCAGGTGTGTTGAAGCGGAGAAACAAGTAAAACCTGCAGGATAGTGGCCCTCGAGGACCAGGGCTGGCCACCCCTGCTGTAGGCTATTTAAAAGTCTAAGAAACATTCAGTTTAATGCAAGCATGCGTTATTCTCATGTTTTTAAGAAATGAAGCTAAAAAAGAAATCATGCTTCTGTTCTGAGAGAAAATTACAGACATCCTGTGAATGCATCACATCTTTCAAGCTGCACTTCCTGACCTATAAGAGTAAGCATGACCACCTTTGTGGTTTTTATTTATTTTGTTGTTGTTGTTGTTGTTTTTTCCAGGTGAAGTCTTCACAGCACTCTTGTTAACCACCCACTGAAATCACAAATTGATGCCTTGTCAGACACGGAGGCACACCATTTGGTCCTTTTGTTCCTTCCCAGCTGACCAAACAGACCCGAGCATCAAAGCTGGACTCTTTGCAAAGTTCACATTTGCATTTGTGGAGCAGAAACCCTCCTTCCACGCCGCGACCCTGGAAGGGAGGCAGAGGAAGTTATGCAAAACTATTCAGTTTGTCGAGTGAATTCAAACTGAAACGTAGTTTAAAAACTCACATTTTATGTGGTAAATAATCGTGTTTTATTTCTGCAGTCAGCTTTCAGAACAGGAATACAAAACCGTCACTGTGAAGCCAGGAAGCGTGAGCACATGAACAAGAATGTGACTGGAACAAATTTACACTGGGGTGAGAAGTGTAACAAAAAATGAGTCTATTTGTTCTTCAACCATTTTGAATGTAACTACTGCATGTAGATATAAAAAATAAGACTGGGCTGGCTTCAGATTCTGCTCTTCCCGGTGAAAGTTCGGCTGACAGAGCCTGTTTGGGGAAAAAGGAAGATAAAAGGTAAAAATGTGAGGTGATCATGTTTTTGCATGTAAGTGTGTGTGAGGTTTTGTCTGTTAAACATTTTAACAAACTCCTCAAAAAGGAATTATTGGATGTGTGTCTACACCTCCTTCACTTTTGGAGTCAGTCCAATTCAGGATGGCCGTCACAGCTAATTGACATTAACCAACATAAAAATGGCTATAACTCAGTTAATTTTATAGATATTGACCTAAAATTTGATTTGGGAGTCATTTACAGCACAAACTCTGAGCAAAACATCTCACAATATTGCATAATGTGCATAACATTGTTTCCAAGGTTTGACCAAAACAGCTTTATTGTTTCTCAGCATAAAATGATCAAAAACTATATGCATTCACTCAAGGAATATTACACTTTTAATCTGTCTTTTAGGATGAAACACTGAGGAATATATTGGAAAAGGAACTCAAAGAAGAAGCTGATTATTCATCAACAAAGAGGAAATTCAAGATTTTATGTCATGATAAAAAAAGTTTTCTTACTGCAGTTACCAACAAGAATAAAAGTCCTAATGAAGCATTCCTTGTTCCTTTTTTAAGCTTCTTCTTGTAGCTAAGCAGACCCTGATTTTTCCTTCAAGTTGGTTGGAAAACAATCCTTTGGGATTAGCAAATGCTATAAACCTATAAGCATTTTTTTTAAATATGTCAGTAACCAAAAAACCTCCTCGTAGATAACACTTAATCCCTTATTAAGCTGCAGAAAACAAATGAGGATTGATTGCTCAGCAGAGAAGTGAAACTGTTGGGAATATTAGTGCTTTTCCTGATGATGAACGAGCAGCGATTGTTGTATGTAAACTGGGAAGTCCATTAATAAGAGGAGTGAGGTTTGTTGAAGCAAATGTAGGTTTTTATCTTTGTGATTTGACTCAACCCAGATTCCGCCTGGCGCCTGACGGATGCTGCAGTCGGTGCCGCCTGCAGAGAGAGAGTTTGATAATGAGGAAAACCAGAGAGCGGAGGCCGGTGGGAAGAGAGTTTTTAAAAAAGGCTGCTCCGTTATGAAGTTAATCAACAAGGAAAATTATAACTGGACCATTTTGTTTTGGCTAATAATAATTAGCTGTGGCAGCCATATTGAATTGACTAACTAAAAAAGTTACAGATGCACAACTGATTATTACTTTCTGAGTTTCCCTGAAATCTGTTCAACGGTTTTAAAGATATTTTGCTAACAGACCGACACAGCTCCAAATATTGTAGTTAATGGTAAAATTTTAAACAAAGATCCTGAAGAAATTGCTGGGTTGAGGATCTTTCTCAGCTATAACCACACAAAATCTTAGCACCATATCTGTAAAACGGTCTGATTTATAGATGGTTTTGCACTTTATAAAGTCAGCTGGCTGTGGCAGCCATTTTGAATCAGATTGACTCCAAATTTTAATCAGTTATAGATGTTAATCCAATGACTACGTCCTGAGAGTTTCATTGAAATCTGTCCAGTGGTTTTATCAAATCAAACATTTTTGTAACAAACAACCCCACTCTAGCCACACTCAATCAGGGTTGATAATCAACCTTATCAATGACAAAAAATGCTATAAATCAGCCAGTTTTACAGATAATGAGCTAAATTTTCATCTGGTAGCAGCTGAGAGTCATTCACAACTCATTCTTCAATTACCAGCAGATCACGCAAGATCTTGTAATAACATAATTTACGAGGTTTGACCCTTTCATCATAAGATGATCCAGTCTAAAATGCTGGCATGAAAGGTGGTGAGCAATCTGTGCTCCTTCAAGGAATTCTAGGTTGAAAGAAATTGTGTGAAAATGGTTGAATTAATACTTAAGAATCAAGGTTGTATTAAGTTCATCATCAAAGTGCTGAAATAAATCTGGATTCTTTCATGTGTTAGCTTTCCTTTCCAATAAATCTGCTGAAGTTAAAAAAATAATAATTTGGTTTTCTTTATCCTTACAGGTTATTCAGTCAGGACTGATGAATCCTGCACATTCTTCTTATTTTATTTTTTTTTGTCCAGCAGAAATGCAAGGTTTTTGCTGGTTCTTCTCTAAAAAAGAATATTTTCTTTTATTTTTCTTCCTTTGTATGGCATCATGACAAAAATCAAAGCCACGTACAAGAATGGCAACTTTAAAGAATTTGCTTAAAAAGGGAAAAAAAAATAAAAGCTTAAGTCACTGATGTGCTCGTGCCCCAGTTTTTGTGTCGGCAGCAAAATATTTCAGTGACTAAGAGCTCAAAGAGAATGCTTTAGGTTTTATCTTCTCTTCCTTTTTTATTCTGATGTGTGAAGTTTTCACACATCTGCAGCACGAAGACACAAAGATGTATTTTTCCACACATGAGAAAGGAACCATAACACTGTACTGGTGTTTGTAACTGTTTTGAAACCAACCCTTATGTCAGCCTGAATCAAATTCACGATGCATGATGACACTTTTAAACTCAGACAAGACAGAGAGACCTTAGCAGGAACAAACTCTGCAGCTTTTCACTTCCTGTGGATGACATTAACTTCCTGTACTTATTTAAAGTATCTTTTGACATGTCTTCTACCCCCATGTTAAACATATTACCAGAACCGCTTTCTTCCACCTTCGCAATATTACTACAAATAACAATATCTTGTCTCACAACTTCTCTGTGCTAAAGCACCTCTTGAGGTTTCTTGCTCTGCAGCTCCCAGGTCTCAGCTACCACCACAACATCTGCCCAGGGTCTAGGACAGTGGTGGGCAACCCTGGTCCTCGAAGGCCACTATCCTGCATGTTTTGCTTGTTTCTCTGCTCCAACACACCTGATTCAGTGGTTAAATCACCTCTTCATGTTCTGCAGAAGCCTGTTAATCACCCACTGATTCAAATCAGGTGTGTTGGAGCAGAGAAACAAGGAAAACCTGCAGGATGGGGGCTCTGCAGGACCAGGGTTGCCCACCCCTGGTCTAGGAAGACGCCTCTCGCCTACATGATCCTGTGTCCAAATCTGAAGGGTCCCAGAGGACGCCTCTCCCTTGTCTAGTCTTGTATCCAAGTCCGAGAGGGTCCTCTTACCTGTCTGATTCTGTTCTCAAGTTGGTGGACACCTCTTCAACCCCAGAACCCGAGTCCAAGGGTGTCCTGCTGGACGCCCACCTGTACTGCCTAGTCTGCCTGTTAATACCTGGCTGCTTATCGCCTTGGTCCTCACCCAACAACAGCCACCATTCATTACAGTATATGAATGTATTGTGTTATAAGAGGATTTAAATGACTGTGACTGGATTTGAATCTGGATCAGAACAGGATTTATTATTCAGACTTGGGTGTTTTTTTATGTGTAGAGCCCTGAGATGGCTTTTGTTCTGAACTGGTGCTTTAAAAATAAACTACATTGAATGCATCAAAGTACGTTCTACTTTTGCGAACATATAACATTGTAACACATAAGAGAAATGCATGTTTTAACAAGAGTTTCCTGAGTGCTGTGATTTCATGTAGAGCACAGAGAAGGGCAGAGTGAGACGTTGTTCTCGCCTCACTGCTAAATTAGTCATTACACAGACAGCCATTCTTCTCCAGCAGCACTGATGGGGGATGAGTTGAGCTGGAGGACACTGCCGGCCTATTTCCCTCATTACCCAAAATCCTCCAGTGCTCTCAGAGAGACGATGTCCATTTTAATAACCAGTTGTCAGACAAGTTTCAAAAGGCTTTTAATGCACCACATATAATGAATGACAGCAGTGACCTTCTGACTGCTGCGCGCTCCGAGTCCAACGGACGGCGAGTTCTGGCATCATCCGTTCAGAGATGCAGAGTGAAAACTACAATCTAATGTAAAATATAGGATGATGAGCGAGACATTCTTTCAAAATGTTTAAAAGTTTTGTCTTGAGACACACTTTTTTCAAGCTTTTTTCTTTCTAAAATAAAATGTTGCCAGAATGGAGAGTAAGGAGGATGAGGAGGTAAAACTAAACTTTGTTATAATCGAACAACCAGCGCATGCTGGGATTCGACATAGAGATGAAGATTTGATCAGCTGAAAATTTGTAGGAATACGACTGACACAATGAAGGTGTGATCATTAAAAAACTTGAAATAAAGTTCAGGGAGAGCAAAAAAACTAACAAAAACAAATCAAGAATACCAGAACCAGAAACTAAAGCAGTAAAGAAAATCTACAAATCTGAAGACCAGGACTCAGCTACATTGTTCCTGCTTATGGTACCATCAGTTTTTAAAAAGCTGTGGGATATATTCTGTCCCGGGGTGTCCTCCGAGTGGGACATGCATGGAAAACTTACAGAGAGAGGCACCCAGGAAGCGTCCGAATCAGATGTCTGAACCACATCAGCTGACTCCTTTCAGTGAGGAGCAGCTCTAAGGCTCATTTCAGCTGCTTGTATGCAGGATCTCGGTTTTTCTGTCATGATCTAGATCTCATTATAAGGTTTTGGAGGGTTTGTGGTCTATGTTTTGGTTGAACTTGTTTGAGTTTTCTGTATTTTTAAGTTTTATGTAAAGAATGTTTCAGTTATGTGGTTCTCTCAGGTCCCTGCCCCTCATCTGCTTATTAACTTTACCCAGTTGTTCTCATTCAGTAATCATCCCTCCCAGCTAATATAAGGCCCTTATCTTCAATCAGCTTTGGTCCAATTCTTCTCATTAATGCCTGCTCTAATCCTGATCCCCTGTAGGTTAGTCTTGAGGTTTTGTTTTCTTATTAGTTTAATCTACCATACCTGTCTGCTGCTACCTGTTGTCTGTACGCTTGGATCCACAGCCACACGTCCAACTTGACACTGGGTTGGATCTTAGACCAGAAAATCGAGAGTTTTGCCTCTCAGCTCAACGCTTTCTTCACTACGATAGACCACACCAACGTCCAATCCCCTGCTTCACTCTGCGATCATTCACAAATAACTCCCAGATACTTGAAGCAAAGACTCCCCCCTAACCAAAACAGAGCCACAACAAGCATCTGCTTCTATCTTAGCACTAATGCATAAAAAATTCTAAAGTCAGAACAGAAAACCAATCTAACCATGTAATTTATAATTACTCCAGTCTTATGCTAAGTGGTTTTCATCCAGATACAAAATATTTTATCCATCCATCCACTTTAAATACCTGCTTGATCCATTTATTTTTGAGGGGAGCTGGTGCAGACCTCCAGAAGTCGTTGAGGGAGATGCGGGGTAAACCCTGGACACATCACCAGTCCGGCACCAATTAACCCAAGATGCATGTCTGTTGGAGGAAACCCACATACACACGGGAAGAACATGCAAACTCCACATAGAAAAGGCCCCAGCTTGAACTTCTTGCTGTGAGGCAAATGTGTTAAACAACTGCTCCACCGTGCAGCCACACGTGGTTTTATTATAATTAAATGGTGTCATTAGTTCATAGTTACTCATCCAAATAATAACTGCTGCAGTAAAACAGAGGAAAGTCCGTTTGGACCGGTACAGGGAGGCTCATTTTCAGGTCAAGCATCATTATAAAACATCTCATGCTCAGGGCTAATTAATATAAATCTGTCCTGATTCTCTTCTTCTGCAGCGCTCATAACTGTTCTGCTTTTTCTTATTTATCAGACTCCGATCTGTGCGTACATGCGGTGACATCTTACAGCCAATTTATTTATTTTTAATCTCCCTTAGTTACTCTCAACAGAGGCACCAACACCTCTGTTAAACTAATAATTACCTGTCTGTTTTGTCGCATTACACAACAGAAATATTTGTTTTTCCTCCAACTGAAATGAAATTATTGCCTGAGTATTCTTTAAATATGTAAAATATGGTTATTGCCATTGAGGAAACATGTTTACTCCCATTTGGTGCAAAGCAACACATTAAAAAATCAGCTGACTGCTCCCCTATGGTCCTGCTGTCACAGAAATAACAGCAATATTTAATAGTGCTGAGTAATAACATTTGTTTTCCTGACATGAGAGTCATTACAGCGAGCTGAGGACCACTCTTTGCCAGGCCAGTAACGATCAGGATGCATCATGAAATGACATTAGAGTCATATTGATGCCAGCCATTACCAACTAATCCCAGCTTTGCTCGTGCACACTTTTTTTATTTTATTTATTCATTTGGCCTCTGGAGAGCTGAGAGAAAGCAATAAAGACCAATCCCAAAGATATATACTCACAATTTCAATAATTTTATTTTTGTCCATTTTAAGTGCTCGGGGCGAAAACATTTTTTTTTTCTTCCTGAAGACACTTAAAACAAATTTCTCTTGAGCCCCAAAATTAGTCTGGGAGTTTGTTCAGCCACTAAATGCTGATATTATTGATTCCACTTTCTAGATTAAGCTGCAAGGGACAGCATTTTTCTTTTTTCTTCTCAAATCTTAACAGGAACATAAGAGAAGACATTTAGTCCAAATTTCAGAACCTTGAACCATATATGAAACATGGTTTGTTCTAAAAGATAGTGTAGTTACTGTTTAAAGCAGGTCCAGTATATAATACAAATTCTGCTAGTTTTTATCACTTATCATATTGTCTTTTCTGTTGGATGGCGGTCTGTCATTTGCAGACTTCTAGTTTAAAGAATCATCTGTACATTTTCGCTAAAGACAAAATAAAAGTTACATAAAAATCCTTTAATCGTCTGATCCTTGTTTGAAGATAATTCTGTTGGGTAGAAATGAGATTTCTTTGATAAATACATGCAAAGCAGTCACTTTATCAAAAAATATGACTGTTGTCACTGGTGTGTGGTGTCGTGGTGTTTTAATCATGAAGTCATGAAGATATTTTTAAATGATCTAACTTCATGCTGCTCACAGTGTGACTAGTTTTCCACATATCTGCATAACAAAGTAAACGTTAGCCACCTCGCAGAGACGCTGGAGATCTGTGTCCGGTCTCCTGTTTTTTCAGCTAATTGATGCACAAAACCGAAGCCGATCTCTGGTTTTGAGCTCGTTTAAGACAAGTGGGACACTTTTGTTGTTCTCTGCTGAAGCAAAATGTCTATAGGTGTGTTATCAGCAAACTAAAATGAGTCTATTTATTCTCAAAAAGATTGTTTTGATCAAACAAGGGATTTAAACGGAAAGCTGTCTGCCTTATTTACTTTTTGCAAATTTGTTCCTTTTGTTGTGGGGAAGTGATGATGAACATCTGCAGCTCTGAGATGTTCTTCGGGTCAAAAACTGCACATTTTGAGGAAGCTCTGAAAATGTTTTGCGTGTCACTGAGCAGCTTTCGTTCATATGAATGAGATCTCATCTTGTTATATTATCCATCTCAGTGAATTTATGATGTTTAAGCAGCTTAAACTCAGCAGAAGACACAGGCAGTAATGAAAATTACTCTAAGGAGGGGGTACTTACAGAATGAAAATAGGAGAATTTAATTTTATAAAAGCCCTAATGACACAGATTTAGCATCTTTTCAGATTAAGATTGTTTTAATTGGCAAAAATGGGGCTTTATTTTCCTCTCTTGGAGCACCAGCATCTGTTTATTTCTGAGACCCTGTCAGTAAGATGCTTTTAGGGTAAGATGAGTTAATTTCACCAGCTTTGCTTCCATGTGCTCTTTACAAGGGCAAGAACATGATCTTGATTCAGTGCATTGATTCAGACGCTCTTTAACTTCTGGGACATCTGCTTGAGTCTTTATATAAATCTATAAGCGTTTCTCTCTGAAGGACTACAGCCTGACAGCCTTTCAAGAGACTCTCAGTTGCAGTCTGTCAGTGAGTTTGTTAATAAAAGCGTGGCTGAAGTGGTTGTAATTTTAGATGTATAATCATTCATGTGACAGGAGCCCACTCTAGTCTTAAAGGTTACAAGAGAGCGGCTGTTCTGATGAGAGAAACTTTATGAAAAGTTGTTGTCTTGTGTGTGTAACCTATATAAGTGCTTTTTAAGTATGCAAATCGTCTCAAGTAGTATCTCATACTACTCACTCCATCCAGTTCTCCGTTCTACCATATCTGTGTCCTGCCATACTTGACTTCTTTAGTTTTGTGTGTTTGAAGATGTCCAAAGTTTAAGTTGTCCATAGACATCTTAAACTTTCTAAACTTGGTGTAAAAGTTGGATTGTTGTCTTTCATCCAGGTGGAGTTGTTCACATCGTTCTGGATAACGCTCAGATTTGCAAAACACTGCATGCCACACTGCGTGAAAAGCATTTTTTAATTGTAAAATACTGAAATCAGGACTAGCAAGAGCCGCACAGTGATGCCAGGTGTTGCTATGATGCCAAAATCTTAGCTGTGGGTCAGGACCTGTGTTCAGTTTTATTTCTGAGTAGACAGCTGCTGAAGACTGAAGCATCACAGAATTGTTCGTCATTATCACATCAACCCTAATCCCAACACAAGACATTTCAAACTTACATGCACAAAAATCACAAGAAATTACTTTTGATAAATGACCTGAAATAACTGGCTGTTGAAAGCCTTGTTGTTTGTTTTCCTTAAACAGATCCAGGAGGGCATGCATGCGGCACAGGAGGTGCAGTAAAGAGCAGCGGTGGAGAGTGGGCAGGCAGGTGATCAAGTACAAGGTAAATAGGAGTTCATCGGAGATGAAAATGGTAAGTTTGGTTGTCATCCATAGCCTTGGCATCAGGGAGTTCAGCAGGAGAGGAGAACAGATACACAGGATTACTGGGAGGTTAAACTAAGGAACACAAGGAACAACTAGGAGGCCGATAGCTCACCATGTAGGTAACAATAATCTGGCAACAAGTGTAGGTCGAGGCTGATCTTAAATAGTAGCCCGCCTCTGTCCACAGCTCCACCTGAGAAAATAAAAGACTAAAGATAAATTAAGGGAGGTAAAGTTAAAAAAAAAACAGGGCTGTCCAAACAATGACAAAATTAACCGTATTATAAAATTCACATACTAAGGCTCAAATTTCCCTGTTAACTTGAGGCTGTTGGTCTGACCATAATACTAAAAAAACTTGGGAAATGATCTAAACAAATACTTGCTTTTTACTTACCTGATCTAAAATATTGTTTCATGCTCTGGAGTAATCAGTGGGGCTCCAGTTTTTCCTCGTTAAAGCTGCAATCTACCTATTTCTTCAATCAAGATCATTTGAAAAACTGTAAAATAACAAACCTGTTGTGTCTGAATGATTAGAAGATTTTACAGTAACACAGTAACCTGTTGTGACTTCATTAACTCTGTAGTTTATCACAGAACCTGTTTGATGTCCAAACATGGCGGAGTCAGCCCTGTACTACCACTGACATCATTGAAGTGATGCTACATCATTTTTTTCTTTTCTTTTGCAGAGCTATTAACTCTTTCACTCATCTGTGGTGAATTTTGATTTGACAGAAAACACAACCTTCTGCTAAAATGCACCATTTGTGATCAGTTCTGTTAGCTGGAGCTCAAACATGTTATTGAACTCATTTTCACCAGGTCTTCATCGGTGTTTACGCATGGTTTTATTACATTTGCAGTTTTTATTTTATTACTTTTTGCTGGATGTTTTTACTGCAATGATCCCATTCCACCCACGACTCAAATTAGGTTTCATGACGTCTTTTGTGTCACACTTCATCTCGTTTGTTAAAGCCATGTGTCACCTCTAGCTGTGCGATGATAAGGTACATAAGCTTCCCTAAATAGAAATTCATCAGCTGTTTATGGTCTGAAACAATGATTCATTTAAATGTGACTTTATGCAGGTGTTATGAAGTCACTGTGAGTCAAACCAAGGGCAACAAAAAGTGCTCCTCAAACATCTATTCTTTCCAATAGCAAAATGTCTCAGCGAGGGTTTGTGATTAATCACCATGGCAACACTATTAATAGTGGCATTACAGCCACGGTCAGCTGGGAGGCATCATCACACAAAGCTGTGAGAGGACGGAGAGGGTTTGGAGGATTGAGACTGTGGAAAATTAAGTCTCCAGACAGTGGGCAGCAATGCATTATGGGAGCCCCGGACTCCACGTGAAGCGAGACGAGGCATTAATCAAACAGATGCCAGAGACCAGAGGAGCACGCTTTGTTGCCACACATACCCAGCTTACCTACCGGTGATTGATTGGTTTTCATTATCCATTGATTTGAGCTATTTCTCTGTAATATCTCATCTGTGGATTCATCATGGCCTCAAAGGAGATCATTGTTTCTGTGCTTGGGACAGGAATCATAAAAGTATAATGTAACTATCTCTCCGGGGCAAGCTGAGTTTGGCATCGAGAAAACTCTCACCAATCATTTATTTGTGTCCTCTGTACATTTGCAGCAAAATGGACTTTACTGTATGGAATAATAGTTCAGACAGCAGAAATTTCACCAACGTTTGAAACAAAGACCTTGCATAATCTTTTAGCACATCAAATTTGAGCTCAATATGTTTAAACATGACTGACTTATAGCCATTTTTGTGTCTGCAAAAGCTGATTAACTGTGGCGGCCATTTTCAGTCAGGTTGACAATAATCAGATTGGTCGACGATGATGTTTTGATTCACGTCGGATCAATATCTGAAGGATCTGAATGTCTTTAAAGATCTTGTAGAGTTCATGAAATATTCCAGTTACACAGTTTGTTCAAAGAATAGTTTTTTTTTTCCCAAGAACCAGCTTTTGAATAACCATTTTTCTAATCTATTTTATTAACTTTAATAGTTTTATTTTCAAATGTGTTCTTTATTTTAGTTTTTTTATTTGGTTTTTGTGACTTTCTTCCAGTCAGATGCTCTCACTGAAGCCAAAGGTTAAATTAAAGAGCTGAGAAGTTTGGTTTTCACCACAGCTGCCTCTAGACTCTGGAAAAACCTGATTCTTGAAATTCAGTTTGAGTCACATCAGGTTCTGTTTTAGTTTGTGTTTTGTTTTTTGTCCATTTTCTTGTATTTGTTGGTTTTTAAGTGAGATTTTTTTGGTGGCTGTTCCTGTTTGTTTTTAACAGACTTGTGAAACACTTCGCTCAACCTTGTTGTTTGTAAACCTGCTACAGAAATACTATTGACTTTGATATGACTGGCCTGCTCCCATGATGGCAGTTTTGTTTACTTTTCATTAAGGGAATAGTTTTGATTTGTTTTAATGGGGTTGTACCAACTGACTTGTTATCATCAGTCACTAAAATGCATCATGAGCAATCTCAGTTTGGAGACTCAGGGAGAAATTCTCCTTTAAGAATCAAACAAACTGTTAGTCACGCTGGATTGCTTTTAAAACAACTGCAAGTGAAAATGCTATTTTATAAAATCTTTAAACCAAGAAAATAATGTTCACCTGATTTGTAATAAAACTTTTGGTTTTTAGAGCATATTTACATGTTAGTTTTGCATCAATAGTCTGGTTGGTTAAGCTAACACATTTCACTTTGTAACATTTCTTACGTGGAAACAGACTTCTGTTTAAAGTGCCAACAGTGAAAGTTTATGAAATGTTTGCACCAACAGATGTTACATTTCAAGCTGGGCCCGCTCTAAATTCGACTCCAAGTGAAAATTTCTTCCTGATTTTCTGAACTGAGATCATTCAGACTGCTGTCTGCTGCAGAACTCCTGTTCAGAAACATCTAATGATCCCTTTAAGAGCTTTGCCCAGCACCTAGGCTGTTTTATCTTTATCTGAGCTTAATTTGCAAACAACTTCAGAGAAAACTTCACAACTGTGGCTGATACGACTGCTAATCACTTCTCAGCTCATTGGTGCTAATTTAGTTAGCTTCATGCCTCATTTAAGCTTATTAACTTAGCCTAGCACCTACTGGTGAGGCATTTCATTATTTTCTTGCAGCGACTCAAGGAGTTTAACTTTCAAACATGAAACGGGGACACTGATGCTTTCGAGCTCTTTGCAGAACGTCGTCTCATCACCGAGTCTCCTCAGCTTCAATTCTTTTAGATGTTTCAGTTCTGCAGATGGAATTAAAATCATGCCTAAAATTCAGATTTTACTGCAAAACAATGATAATTCTGAATCCAAAAAAAATGATTCTTAAATTGGAGTTCAGCATATTAGCTGACATTTTTGCGTCACTTGTTCAGAAAACACACATGGTGACTTAAAAGGAGCTTAAACTGGTTTTTTATCATCCCTCACTGGAGGCAATAATGTATTTGCATGTGTGTGTGTGTGTGTGTGTGTGTTTTAATGAAACTCTCAGAAAGTAATCACTGAATGTGCATCTACAGCTAAATAACTTTCGGAGTCTACCCCTTTCAAGATGGCCGTCATGGCTAAGCAACATTAGCAAATACAAAAATAGCTAAACTCAGACAGTTTTACAGATTTTGAGCTAAGACTTGGTGTGAAAGTAGCTGAGCATCATCCGAAACTCACAATCTGAGCACCAACTGATTGCAAAAGATCTGTTTTTAACATACGGTCATTTCAACGATGCCTGTCTGTTAGCAAAATATCTCATGAGCCATTGAATGTATTTCAATTAACTAACCTTTAAATTCAAGACACTTTAAGATGGTCACCACAGCTAATAAACCTCAGATAACACAAAGACGGCTGTAACTAAATCAGTTTTTAAGATATTGAATATTCCCAACACATTCTCAGAGCGTGAAAAATACTTTTTTTCGTTATAACTTTTGCATTATTGGTGTCAGTCCTGTCTTTTAGTGATATATCTCACGAACCACTGGACACATTTTAATGAAACTTTCAGAAAGTTATCTTTGAACGTTCATCTACAAGTAGTTAACTTTTGGAGTTGGAAATTTAATAATCAAATTATTCAATAGATGCATATGAGTGGAGCATCAATGCAAAGGTGGAACAATTCTGTCACTGAAGTCATTTAATGGAAACAGATTTTTCTTTGTCCCTTTGTGTAATCATGTCGGCTCTTTGAAGAACATTTACATAAGTTTTATATCTGCTAATTAAAAACTACTCTCTTTCTTTTAAATTGCTCTATATACGCTTCTTCATGAGTACAAACTATCAAATTCAGCAGAGTTTGTTCTGTGATTTTGGTGCAAAAAAAGAAAAAAATCCTCTTTGCCTTTAATTCCATTTTATCAATATTCAGAGAAAATTATTTTCTTATAAAAGAGACATCAGGTCAGAGAAAAAATATAGACATTCAGAATATCTTGTTGGCTGTTAATTAAATTTGGAGTGAAAAAAAAAATGTTATCTTTCAAGAACAGTTTTAAATAAATTCTTCTTTTGCCGCCGCTCTGTGAAACGTCAGGGCCAAAAATCTGCAAGAAATAAAAGAAAAAGGATTAAAAAAATAAACTTTAATCAGTTTTCTATGTTTGAAAATTTAATTAAACTTAAAAAGTTAAGATTTGCCTTTTTTTTTTCTTTCCCCTGACTGGCAGTACGGACACTGTTACATGAAAACAGATATAAACTAGGACCAATAGATTTAAAAAAAATTCAGATTTTGATAAAACAGACATCCTTTTTTCATCTGATGATGTTGAGCAAGACCAGTTTTGACTCTGGCCAGAGGTTAATCATGATTTCTTTTTCTCCTTCAGTTTTAAAGCATCCTTTCATTTCAGATAAGATCACAACTCGAGGAACGCTCCACTTTCCAGTCTGTGGTTTTGCTCCAAACTCACCCCTGCAGCCTTATAGTTATTTACTCAGCGCGGCCTCTGTCTGTCACTTGATTATCATTTTTATTGCCACAGAACCCCCTCCAACTCCATTATGGTGATAGTGACTATCGCACGTTTACCCAGAACGGAACGAGTCAAACACACAGAGGCATGAATTAAACATCTCACAGAGTTAGCCCCGACTGTTTAACCTAAAGTTTGTAGAGCATGACTGAATGAGATGCATTTGAAATATCATGCCGTAATTGTTTTTATAACTCTATGCTCCATTTATCTGGCTTCCTATGCTTCTTGAAGAATGTGCAGAGGGTTGGAAAGCCATTTTTACATTCAACGTCTGCAGCGCACAAAGCAGAAAGGATCCAGGCTAAGTTGACTGATGTGTGTACACATTAATAGAAAAGTTTTGCAATGAGGTGTGTCTGTTTTTTTGTATTATATGAAGTAAAGTTAGCATCTGATATAAATTCTGTTACAACTAAATAAATAATTAAAGGTCTAGCATTCCTGGAAGGAATGCATATATAGTTTTAGATTAAGATCATCTTCTATTAAGAAGTGACACACTGCAGCAGGTTTGGTCAAACCTCGCAATCAACATTATGCACAAATTCATACAATGTTTCTTGTGAGTTGTGGCCATTTTTGTGTTGCCTAATCAATCAGTTAGCTATGGAAGCCATCTTGAAATGGGTTGAGCCCAATAGTTAATCAGTTATAGATGTATTTTCAGTGATTACTTTCTGCAAGTTTCATTAAAATCTGCCCTGTGGTTCATGAGATATTTTGGTAGCAGACAGACAGATGGGGCAGAAACATTATCGCTTTACCTCGGTGGCAGCTTTAAACTGTGCTTGTAGAACCGCCTGCTAGAAAGAAAAACAATGACTGTGTCCTTGAAAACAACAGCTAACTCAGCAGCACACAATACATCCTCATCTATCTTCATTTTCTTCAAAAATGGAGCCCAATGAATCTTTTATCTCTGTGTCCATCTCTGGTGTCACACAGATCTTCGCCCATCGTTGATATTATTCTTCTGTAAATTGTTGCTCTGAGTCCCATTTAGTTATAAAAGCATACCACATTGTTAGCCTGGGTTAATCTGTTTCCCTCGTAATGTTATACTTTCATAGATGGCAAACAATGAAATATGGCAGACACGGCGAAGGCAAAGTGTGTTACACAAGCCCTGGGTGGCGATTTGTTGCCTAATGAAGCCATTAACCTCACGCTTCCAAATCTGATGCAGGCAAAGTAATGGCTTCATTAGAGGGAAAAATTGCAGCCCTGTAACAGAATTTCAATGCACGTGTGTTGGTGGTGCAAATTATCTCACCACCCAGGAGAACAAATCTCCCTGCTAACAAACACTAATCTTAGTTTTTGTTAATGAATGACAGAACACGCATGGGCACGTAACTGGAAACAATGTTAAAGAGCAGCTGCTTCAAAACAATGATCTGAAATCTGTTTCAGTGATTCATTTAGGATGATTTGACAATTTGTTGTTCGTGGATGCTATAATCATTATTTCAGAGTGGTTTACTCAATAATCTCCCTTATCTTTAGAGAAAATTGCATCGGTGTGTTTGCTCATTACAGATACAGTTGTGTAGCTGTGGTGTGTTGCGCTTAAAAGACTAATAACATCAACTGGTATCCATCTTCTTCTCTCTTGTCTCTGATATGCACGGCCCATCGGTTTGATCATCATAATTAAGAGGTGTTAATTAGCAAGCGACAGAGTTGGCCTTTGCATTCAGATGACAGCCAATCACA
Organism: Kryptolebias marmoratus; assembly: GCF_001649575.2. NCBI lineage: Eukaryota > Metazoa > Chordata > Actinopteri > Cyprinodontiformes > Rivulidae > Kryptolebias > Kryptolebias marmoratus. The sequence goes on along the minus strand of NC_051435.1, from coordinate 3,348,151 downwards.
AAAACCACCCGGCTCTTCCCGCCGGTTTGTGACGAGGTTACGGTGCACCGCCGCCCCCCCTTCCTCTGCTTCTGTCACAGAGGTCAAGAGTTTATCGAGTAAATTGCCGTCTGTGACTTTTGTTTGTCTCCCCCAGCTCGTTCCTCCAGTTCTCCAAGGTTCCAAACTCAGTGTAATACATCATTCATTAAATTATGGAAAGCCATTAGTGGCGAGATTGGGAACTTGCAAATTCTTTGTGGCATTTCGCTTAGCATATAAAGCAGAGCATCGCCGGCTTTTATGCCCAACTAAATATCGATGACGGCCCTTGTTATGGCTGATGGATGAGTTTCATAATTAGATGGTGGTGCCACTGCTTTCGACTATTAATGAGGGTTGTGAATCAAGTCCTCCTCTGTGCTCTGCCCGTATCCGAGGTGTCTCGTGTTTGCCAGTCAGAACCGACCTGTGACAGTCATCTGCAGGAGGAGGATTTAGCATCTTCTTAGTTTCTGTTGCTAAAAAGCAAAATTCCTCAGTAAAAAATCTCTGGTGCTTAGGACTAGTACATAAACTGAAAGTACTTATGGTACTTTTAGAAGCTGTATGTTTATTTACTAGCATTTCTTTCCAGAAATGTGTATCCCCCACCACGTAGCATGCCAAAGTTTCAAAGATCTGTTCAGCTACTATCACACCAAATTTTGGTTCAATATCTGTAAAATTGCCTGAGCTATAGCTATTTTTTGGGTTTGCTAAGGTCCATTATCTTAAACTGAGTTGGCTCCAAAAGTTTACTAACTATAGATGTATGTCTGAAGCTTACTTTCTGAAAGATTCATTAGTTTCTCCAAAGGATCATGAGATATTTCGCTGAGACATGACTGCCCACCTTTCATGGTGGCGTGTAATAAACAGCGTAAAATTTAACTTGAACAAAATTAAAACAAAAATCTTCACAAGCAAAATTAAAACGTACACAATCTTGTTAAGTCATCTAAAATCTAATTCCTAACCTCCCATCGTGCATTCAGAGCAGAACGGGCTCTGGACTGAGGGTAGCGATGCTGTGGGCCGGTTGCATTAAAACGATGTAATGTGAGCCGGCTTTACAGATGCTTGACTTTGAATCCCATTAGATTTGAGGACACTGAGCTGCAATCTATCTACACTGTGGAATAAAAGCTTTTGCAGAGCTGCAAAGTTATTACGTCACCGAGCCAAAACCACGAGTGAATCTATCAAACTGTGCCCTTTGTCATGTAACACTGCTCTGCACTGCAGCAAAACTTCAACTTTACACTTTTTTCTGCTTTAACAGATTAAAATGGTCAATAAGAGGATCTTTTAACGCACTATGTCTTCTAGTTCACGTTTTATATTTAGACAATGAGGTTAATTTGTTATAAACGCCTTAAATCTTAGTGGAGGCCATTTTATCTCCCTATTGAGGAACAGAAATTAATTACACAGAAGTTGTTTCAGCTGATTTATGAACTTCTTCCATTTCTGTACCAAAGTTTATATTTGGTTTTTACTTTTTAGTGACTCGATTTTTATCACCTGCCGCCTCCAAAAAGCAATTATGGTTAAAGTTATTTTTTAGCCTGTGTCTGTGTGTGCTCATGTTTCTGTCTGTTAGCAAAATATTTCATGAACCAATGCACTGATTTAATGAAACTTACAGAAATTAATCATTGGATGTAAGTCTGCATCTGGACCCAACCCAAATCAAGATGGTTGCCACAGCTAACTGACCTTAGCAAACAGAAACAGATATAATTCAGTCCATTTTACAGATATTGAGCTAAAATTTGATGCAGTAGTAGCTGAGAATCATTCAAAACACACACTCTGAGTGTGACATCTTGCACAAAACTGTGCATACAGGTGCTGGTCATAAAATTAGAATATCATGAAAAAGTAGATTGATTTCAGTAATTCCATTTAAAAAGTGAAACTCGTATATTATATTCATACATTACATACAAACTCATATATTTCAAATGTTTATTTCGTTTAATTTTGATGATTACAAATGACAACAAATGAAAATCTCAAATTCATCATATCAGAAAATTAGAATATTACTGAAGACCAATAAAAACAAAGGATT
>NC_051435.1:3305787-3344784 GCF_001649575.2 Kryptolebias marmoratus | reverse complement strand
ATCATCAAAATTAAACGAAATAAACATTTGAAATATATGAGTTTGTATGTAATGTATGAATATAATATACAAGTTTCACTTTTTAAATGGAATTACTGAAATCAATCTACTTTTTCATGATATTCTAATTTTATGACCAGCACCTGTAATGTTATTTTCATGATTTGTTAGGAATGCCTGGACTTTTAATTTATGGCAGAAATTGCAATAAAAATTCTAAATTTCAATTTTGATTGAAGTAAATGAAACTGAAATGCTCTGAGATGAGCAGGATTTATTGGGCTGTATGTAATTATTTAAACCGTTTTGCTGTAACGTGTTGCTGCAACAAACTGATGCATCAAGGAGAGAGTAGACTCACATTCAAAGTATGGCAGTGCAAACAATTGTTTTTATGTATGAATAAAGAAACCATCCATGAATGTAATATGCTCTCTCCTAATAGCTGTCAATTTCAATAAATCAATGACAGCAGGTAAATCACAGCCCCGGGCCTTAAAAACAAACAGTTTCCTTAATATTAAAGAGTCAAACTGAGCACAATATTAATGTTGGCTGCATTATAAATTTTCTTCCAACCTCAAACCGTTAAAGTGGGAACAAATTCATTTATTATTGTGTTATTTCAGAAATGCCACCAGTCTGTTGTGAGACTCCAAATTTCAGGTCACAGCGTGAAGCTGGAGGGATGAAATATTTAGTCAGCTTGCTTTAGCTGTTACTCTGTGTCCCATTACATATTCATCCTGGCCTAAAATGCCTCCATGACTTAAAATATGCACAGAGGAAAATTGCGTCCCAAAGGGCCAAAACATCCTGTTTTGTGGGTTAGAGAAGGTTTCTTTTTCTGCGTTCACCAGAGATCGACCGGAACGTTCTTTTTGCCAACATTCATGATTCATAAAGATGATCTTGGTCAGAAATGATTGTTTAACTTGTGTCCTCTGATGCAAGATAATTAAGAAAATAAAGGATAAAGGCTTTACCCGCTGGATAGCATTCTTTGCATTCCTTGAAGGAATGCATATAGCCTGCCATCTTTCATGCCAGAGTTTTAAACAAAGCTCGTCATGTGAAAAGGGACTGAGTTGTCAGTGTTTTGGTCTAACCTTGTAAATGACGATGCGTGCAATCTCATGCAGGATCATCCTCAAACCGCAGTCCTTCTGTATTTTTTTAAATAAAGCCATTATGTATGAAAGAACAACCTGTAAACACCTGAAGGAACACTTGTGCTGCCTCAACAATAGCTTCTGTTGGGGAATGACAGCGTGCCAAAAGCAGCAGTGAAGGCCACAGGTCATTATCACCATGCTGACAGAAACTTCACACCATGACATGCTCTTATTCACATTCTAGGCCTTTTCTCCGACTTGCTTTTGTTTCATCAAACGTTCAAAGGAATTGTGCCTCTTTCAAAGAGACAACAAAGAATTGTTAAGACAGTGCATGTCAGAAAAAGCGCTGTGACCTTTGTTAAGATGATACATTCTGCAAGAATGACTAAAATTTTCATCACTTGAATGAAAAGCTGTGCGTTGCACCATGTGAACTCTTAAAACCAGAACTATGTGAACTATTTCTTTGAAAGTCTGGGAAACTGTCCCTCATAAATCCCACACATTGATTCAGAAATATGTGCTACTTTGTTGCCAGGACCACTGACAATCTTACTGCCACATCTGTGCAGGAAATGTCAGAATCTGTAAGGCAACATGGAGACGAACGAGTGAAAAATTTCTGCCTCTGCTGATGCTAGAGTTTTAGACAGACCAGTAAGTGACTCCTAAAGGCACAAGTCAGGGGATAAAAAGATCCCCATAAATATTGTTAGATCGTAATTATTGCTTTCTTAAAGCGTGTCCATCTGACCTTACATCTTACAGGTTTCCTGTTTCCTGTTTTCTTTTAAAAGCTGCGAAACAGAATCAAATAAGTGATTTAACTGTACAGTGACAAAAGATGAGTGGTCATGAAGAAAAACCAGAATGAAAAGCTTTTACTTGATCTCATATTCAAATTTTAAATGTTAAGTTGTATAATTGGCTTAGTATTATGGAGCATCTGTCTCTTTGTGTGCCTTTTACTGTTCTTAGTTACTTTTATTGCTCATAATCTGGTTTGTTTATTATTATTATTAAACATCACTTCATATCAAATTGTGTGGACCTCAGAGTAGAGCCACTGCTCCTCCACATAAAAGAGTCCGATGAGATGGTTCAGACATCTGATTAAGATGTCTCACGTGTGCCTCCATCTGGACGTTTTCTAAGAATGTCCCACTGGACGGAGACATCGAGGTAGACCCAGAACCAGATGGATGGATGAATGGTTGATTTATTGATTGATTAATGGACTGGTTAAGTCCCTCTCTTTCAGTTAATTAAATTTTAGCACATGTTAGATGTGGACATTCACTCAGTAATTGTGTGAGATTCTCCTGACCTTTAGAAAGGATAACTCTAAGTTATCTACTTCCATTTTAGGTTTTAGACTTTATTATGAACTCAAACAGAGAGCCCTTTGCTTCCTATCTAAATGTCATAAAATCTCATGAAGCACTGGGGAAACTCTGTTCCACACTTGAGAACTTTAAAAACAAGTTATTCTTTTTTTAATACACTTTATGTCTCATTCGGTGAAACAGACTTTTCTTTCGGAGGACAAAGAGTCATGATCTGCCCAGGGCATATACAGTACCAGCTTAGCTACTGCTGAGGAGGAAACCTACAGTACAAACCGTCTCTGGCTTGTTCTGCTTTGGGACATTTTAAAAGACATGGACGGGTCATGCCCTCTTCAAATAAATGTGTTCTGTAAAAGCATGTAACAAATTAAATGCCTAGCGTTGCTTGAAGGAATGCATGTCGTCTGCTGCATTTCATGCAAGAGTTTTAAACTAAGATTATCTTATTTTGAAAAAGGTTGGAGTTGTAGCTTGAAAATATGTGTGATCTCATGCAATACTGCAAAATCTGACAAAATGCATTTAAGTATGTGTTTAGGATGACTCTCAGCTACTCTGTGGTAGAAAATAATTACTGGCTGTACACTGGCTGAATTGAAATCAGCCTAAATTAAAATGGTCAGTTTTACAGATATTGAGCTGAAAATTTGTGTGGTAGTAGCTGAGGCTCATCCTCAAGACATATTTCAAGTGCTAACAGATAACCAGAAAACCCTAAATATTGCATGAGATCATGCAGAATGTTATTTTCAAGGTTTGACCAAAACTACAATAAGTCTGTCCCTTTTTATAATAAGATGGTCTTAGTTTAGAACTCCGGCATGAAAGGCGTCATTTAGCATTAAACGTTTGCGCCTGACACATTTCCTCAGCCGTTCTCATAGTTGCACACCTCCTGAGTTATTCGCGTGTGTTTGCATTTAAAAGGATAGATGCATTCCTCTTGCACTTTCCAGGCTGTTTCTGTGACATATGAAGAATGAAACATGGCCGTCTTATTGAATAATTGCGTTGATGCTTGTGGCTAAGTACGCTCATGATCTCTCAAATTAAGCTGACGGATTGTGACAGCGCATGGGAAAAAACAGATTTGGGATGTCAGGGTAGAGGCACTGTACGGCCATCAGACGACCAGTTTCCATAACAAATGTGACAGAAAACTCGTAAAATTATGATAATGATTGGGTAGCGTAATAAAATTTGGATGTGTGTGAAATCATCTTTTGAAATGTTATGCTGAAGCGTTGGCTGTCTGCAACTTTGGAAGACGGTGGAAGAGGGAAGGATGATGCATGAGCAACGCTGTATTTTACTTTTCTTTTCAAGAAGAAAAGAAATTGTGGGCATTCCATTTTCTGTAAATCAAATTAAAATGTCAGCTAATATTTTTGTCATGGTGTGTAAGGAGCTGTCTGTCCTCCTCAATAACAGGCAGAGATGAGAAAATTTAACTTATATGACCTCATTCTACTATTCATTTTTGATCAAAACACCAAGCATTTCTTGAAGGAATTCATATCGCCCTCCGCTTTGCAGGCCAAAGTTTTAGACACTTCAGCAGTTCGTTAGAAATTTTGCTAACAGACAAACAGGGTTGAATCCAACAGGTAATATAAAAATGTGTTGCAAATGACTCAACTACTAACAAGACAAATTTTAGCTCAGTGTCTGTTAAATTAACTAAATTATAGCCAATTCTGAGTTTTGCAAAGTGAGTTGGCTCCAAAAGTTAATCAGTTGTAGACGTACACCAGTGATTATTCCCTGAAGGTTTCATTAAACTCTGTCCACTGCTTCATAACATATTTTGCTAACAGACATACACAAAAATGTACAGACAGGCAAAAACATTTAAAAATGTCACATTATTACAAGAATGCCATTTATGTGATCAAATAATCACATTGCTGTAAAATCAAGAAAATTCAGAGAAGCAGTATTTTTGCACAACAAAATTGTTAGGGCCTTTTGGCTCAGGGATATTGTTAGGGTTTCCTCAGGGTTTAAGGGGTTAGGGCCTTTTGGCCCTGGGCTAGGGTTAGCGTCTCCTCAGGGTTTAAGGGGTTAGGGCCTTTTGGCCCTGGGCTAGGGTTAGGGTCTCCTCAGGGTTTAAGGGGATAGGGTCTTTTGGCCCAGGGCTAGGGTTAGGGTCTCCTCAGGGTTGAAGGGGTTAGGGCCTTTTGGCCCTGGGCTAGGGTTAGGGTCTCCTCAGGGTTTGAGGCGTTAAGGCTTTTTGTCCTTGGGCTACGGTTAGGGTTTCCTCAGGGTTTAGGGGGTTAGGGCTTTTTGGCCCTGGGCTAGGGTTAGGGTCTACTCAAGGTTGAAGGGGTTGGGGCCTTTTGGCTTAGGGCTGGGGTCAGGGTCTCCTCAGGGTTTTAATAACATAATGTATTTGTTGGTATGTTGTATATAAAACGTGTGGAGTTAATTTTTGTATTTAATTAAATTCTGCCAAAAGAACATTACTGATGGCTTTAATATAAGGAAAATTTGGTTTGCCACAAGGAGCAATAGTTTCCACTGTAAATGCATTTGTTTTAACCAAAAGACTAAATTTCTGTTTCTCTAATGAAACATTCATTTACTCCAAAAATATCCCATAATTTGACTTGCAGATCTGCAGACTGCCGAAATTAGACTAAGAACATTTTTAGATACAAACAGGCTCATGTTCGTGTTTATGAGTGTTTCCTGGAAAATGGGCGAACGCTGTCATCCTTTCATAGAAAAAAAAAAGTTAAATTATGTATATGTGCAAAAGGACTTATTCTGTCAAACGGTTTTAGGGGACCAGCTGCGGGTTTCTTGAGCCTGTTGGACACTCTTCCTTGCTTGCATCGATCGAGGGTGTGTGAGCTGGAGTGGGTGGTATTGGAGTAGTGTGTGTGTGTGTGTGTGTGTGTGTGTGTGTGTGTGTGTGTGTGTGTGTGTGTGTGTGTGTGTGTGTGTGTGTGTGTGTGTGTGTGCATTATGGCTTTGGCAGGTACAACAGACCTGAGGGGGAAAACAAGCAGGAGCACTCGACTTTTTTTCAACCTCCACCCGATTAAAGGGAATGAAAAATCCATGAGCGCTCATTACAGGGGTCTACAGGTGGCTAATGAGCTGATATTTAAAACTTGTTACAAGTCAGTCCTCTCCCTCTCCTCACTTTTCTCTTTTCTTCCTTCTGTCTCTGGCTGCCCTCCAGGACAGAGCTCTTGTGTGGTGCCAGAATTGCTTCGTCTCAGCAAACTGTAAGCCAGGAACATGCAGCACATACGTTCCAGATTGCATTTCCCTAATGCCCATTTCCCTAAGCAGAAGCACACATTCAAGATGAATAACCTCAATTTGACTCAGAGAATATAGGTTTTTAGGCTATATATGACTTGAATACACAGTTTCGCTTGTGTCTCTTACTTTGTATGGTTAGCTGTTCGACATTCTATGGCCTCAGGTTGGTGTGGAGAATTCCACCAGTTGTCCTCATTAAAAATCCCCTCACTTTTTTAACCACTGTGTGATAAAAAAGGCAATCACAACAAGTCAACAGCTCGTCTTTCACGCCAGCCGAAGCTCCACGGGCAAAAGCTGCAGCCAGGTAGATTGCCTGCGGACCATAACCACTTTAGTTGCAGTGTAGGAAATATTACCTTGGTAATCTCCGGCAAGAGGCAATTCAGCAGGAAATGGTTCCCTGTGCTGGCTTGTATATATATATATATAGTCGGGGCTGAGTCTAGCTCATAACTCAGTGTGGTCATTGGCGCTATTCGTCGTCTGTCTGCTGAGGCAGGGCACTGGCTAAATGACAGCAAAAGCCGCAGTGGCACTTCCTCCACTGCTTTACGACTGGCAGAGACCCCGGGGCTCCATGACTGGAGTGCTGAGTGAGAACATGGCTGCCAATCACTTGATATTAATCTCCCTGTGATCAACGGCAGACAGCCGACATAAGAGGGGAAACATGAAAAAGGGGAGGAGGGGGACTAGGAAGTAGACCCAGCTGGTGCAAGGCCGACAGATATTAGCTGTGTGTTTGGTGTCTCTCTCTCACACACACAAACAATGAAGGTCAGTACAAAATAATTTGTTCAGGAACGAAATTTCTAAACGCCTCTTAACTTGATGGATTCCTTGGAGCAAAGTTGTAGCCATTTTGGTCAAATCTTGTGTGCAGTTTCATGCAATATTGTGAGATCTCAAGAGATATGTTATTTCTCAAGTGTTGAGAATGACTATCAGCTACTACCACACAAAACTTAGCACAATATTTCCAAAACTGACAGAGTTTTAGACACCTTTGTGATGGCTAAGGTCGATTAGGTGTGGCGGCCAACTTAAATTGGGTTCTCTTTAACCAGTTGTAGATGTTCATCCCATTATTACTTTCTGAGTTTCATTAAAGTTTGTCCAGTGGTTCATGAGATATTTTGCTAACAGACAAACAGGGTTGACAACTGGAGTAAAAGCCAAAGTTTTAGGCAAAAATATTCCAGAATGTGTTGTATGTGTTGGGAATTATGCTCAGTTACAACAACAACAGATTTTAGCTCAGGATCTGCAAAGTTATGGCCAGTTATGGTCAGTTAGCTGTAGAAGACATCTCAAATTATACAAAAGTTAATGAGTTTCATTAAAATTTGTCCAGTGGTTCATAAAATATTTTCCTGACAGTCAGGGTTGACTCCATAGTTAATGGCAAAGATATTAGTTAGATCTCAGATCGCGTCATGGTACAAATATACATATATATATTGTTTTTGTCTTATTGTTTCTTCTGTATTTTTAAAATTTATTTACAATTCCCTTGGCTAAGTCTTGTTGTGTTTTTTACGCCTCTTGATCTTCACAAACCGGTTGTTTTGTTGCTTTTTACGTACGATGACTACTTCACTTTGCAGTTCGATTTTTGTATTTGTACTGTTTGCTTTTACAAATAAAGTTTTCTAGTAGAAAAAAAAAATAAAAACGTCACTGCGCTACGCATTTTGCGTAGAATAACGGCTCGCCCTTACGTAGATTCTAAGAAAACGGCGTAAAGGACGTTAGTGAATGGCTAACCTCCAAGTCCATAACGCAACATGGGACACGCTTTTCTTTTTTTTTTTTTTTGGTACCGAGCGGAGAGGAGATGCACACGGCACTCGAGTGAGGTAACTATTTAAAAAAACCCATTTGTTTTCATTCACTCCCACAACATGGACTCTTGGTAGCGCTTGTTACAACATGTAAGAGTTTATCCACCGCCGTTAACGTCTGCAACGAAGCCTTAGACCGCGAAGCACACCGCTGTTCATCGCAGACAACAAGCTAATTTCCCGTGAATCCTCTGCTAGCTAACATTAGCTGCTTTAATTGTCTGTTTTGAAGGTTAGCGTTAGCATGTCCGAATAACTCCAAATGAATAAAAGCCCAGTCCGTTGTCAAAACCGTACGTTTTGGGTTGGTATTTATTGGTAATTTGAGAGTTGTTTATGCGGATAAGTGATTGAAGTTGTCCGTTTTGAGGCGTTGAAGTCACCGTTCCGGTGACGCGGAAGAGCTTCTTGCACCATGTGTGCGCCGTCCAGCCCTCTTTTCTCTTGGGTGTAGAGATTAATAAGGGAAGGTATCAGGTTTTTTTTAATGAACTTGTTAATAGCTAAGCTTCTCTTCAAACTGTATTTATCTGCTTTGTTTGTGTTTGTCACCCCCACTTTACCGTGAAGGACGCTGTACCCCGGGACACCCATAAATCTGTCTGCAGCTCGTCCCTCGGGTTAGGAGGCGGCCATTTTGAGGGACCAACTCGTGTAAACGCGTTTGCTAGTTTCATATATTTACAAATAAATTCTACTTTATAAAGAAATAACTCCAGCTATGTCTTATGATTACTTTGATCAACTTCCTTTAAGACATTACGGCCATGTGTCTGCATTAATGTAAAAAAATAATAATAACATGACTCTGAAGCCTATCAAAATGTGTTTATCAGTTAACTCGGTGTGACCATCACAAAAAAATGAAACCCATTACAGTACAGACTAAAATGCAAGTAATTATTTGAAGTTTTAAACAAAAAAAGTTCAAATTTGTAACCAAAAACGGCCACAAGTGGGTGTGGACAGGCTTTAAAATGAATAAAAATAACAAAATAATAACCAGTTTACGGTTTAAAAACAAATACAAGTTCATAAAGTCACTATTGTGGTGCATCAATATATTATGCCAAAATAAATAACATACCTTTTACAAATTAATTATTTACATTAAGTGGTAAAGGTTTACCCTTTAGATCCATGAGACCTGTTTTAAACTGATATAAACATTATTGTGCAACATTATCTTAAAAAAGGGAAGCAACATGACACACTAACTTCACTTATAAAAATTAAAATTTGTATTTTTCTGACCTGTTTGCCAACCTGAGTGTGTTGATGTTGATGTTTCAGTCAACAGAGGAAACATTTCCTGCTCCTTCTTGTCTAAAAAGATCTTTGTTTTATTTGATGACTTCCATTACCAGCCAATCATAAAGTTTTTTTTTTTTTCCAAGGGTCTCTTTGGGCTGTAGTGACCACTCATTAAATACATTTAAAACAGATTAAAGCAGACACTCTGTAAACATATTGTTTTTTCTTTCTTTTATAATGTTGGCAACTTTGTCAAACACTTAGCATGCTGGGTGAAAAACGATTCTGTTGTTCTTATAGCGATACAGTTTGACCTCGTAAAACATATCTTTTGTGGATTGATATTTGTGACAAGATATTTTTTCCTTTAAGCTTGCAGCTTCAGACAACACAATTATTAATGTTACCAACCAGCCAAATAAAAACAGATTAGATTTGGACCTTGTTCGAGGTGTTTTTCTTTGACGAATGGTTTTTAACAGCTGATTTATTTTAAGTTTTGTTGGCCTGGATGCGCAGGTTGTGGTGTATTTGTCAGTGAGCTGGATGAATTTTAGCTCTGAGGTATAAAAATCATGGAAGTGTGTGCAGATTGTGAAGCACTGAGCGTGCAAACCAACAGCTGTACACACATTTGCACAGCTGTTTTGAGAACATGTGGAAGTCTTACTCTGTTTTTGCAGGAATACACGTGTTTAAAGTCCGTTCTGCTTGGACTGCATCAACAGTTGTAGGAATCTGGGAACAGAGCTTGTGAATTAGGTTCTTTTTTGTAGTTTATAGTAAAAAAAAAAACAACTAATAAAACTCCTTGCAACACAAAATGAATCACTTATACCAATATTAATTGCTGTATTTGTTTTCTTCTCTGTTGTGATTGAATTTTAGTTAATCTTCTGAATAGTTTTCTTTTAATTAATAATATTTGTTGCTTATAAAGAGTATTGTAAACAACAAAAACTAATTATAAATGAGGACGAGTGGAAATATTTATAGTCTGAGTTTTATTTGCCTGATTGCAATTTAAATAGAACAGTCTCTTCCTCCTGTGGTTGATGATAGCACATAATTTCAATAAAGCTTTCATGGTGATAAAAGTTCATGAATTATTGTCACAAATTATTGTGATCAAGGAATAAATTTTTTTATTGTTGTCCTTTAATCCTATTGGGAGTTTAATTATAGGCCGTGTAAAAATAATTACATGGAGATTAACATTAGAACATTTAAGTAATTTGAAATGTTTTTGTTAGTGTGAATAAAAAAAAAAGCTCCAATAAAAATAGAAATACCTACTGCTGGCTTTTTAGGTGAAGTGATTTGGTTGGTGTGATGTGTGTGGGTGGCTTTTAATGTTGGCTTTTACTGACACCACCTCATCGCTTGGATTGTGTATAAAATCATATAAAAGTGCTGGCAGCAGTGCCGTGAACTTTGGTTTTGCATTTAAATGAATGGCACTAGTGTCAATATATTCTCATCAAAAATGCGGTTGAAGATAAGCAGCACAATATAAACCGTTGGGCCGTTAAATAGTTGCAGAAAAGGGAGGAAAAAACAAGATTAAAACAGGCCCAAACTCTAATGCTGTGAGTAAATGGACAGCATTTGTTTTTTTTTTTATATATTTATTGACCACTTAGAGTGCTTTATACCCCAAGACACATTCATCCATTCACATATCAATCCAATTTGAGCTTTAATGTCTTACTCCAAGACACTTTGACACGTGTTGAAAGATGGGATCAAACCAACAACTTCCTTAATGGCAGACGACTGATCTTCCCTTCTGAACCATAACTGCCATGTTTTGATAGGAATAGAAACATTTAGTGTAACTTTTGCACCTCCTTTTATTTGATCTTGGAGTTACATGATGTTTAAGACACTTCTACTCGATTACTTTACTTGATCAAGCTGCAACCAATATTGGAATATGTTTATTTATTAAAAAGTAAGTTCTCCATTTTCTGATTCTAAGGAGATCAAGAATTACCTGGTTCTAGTTAGCTTTTAAATTAGAAAAATGCAGCCTTTTCTATAAAAATTTCACTTTAAAAAAACCAAAACACCATAAACTAAAGGTTGTTTTCACTGATTCTGCTTAGAGAAGCATTTTAGTTAATCAGCATCTACTAAAAATAAGATGTTCTCCACATTGACCATGTATTGGTCAAGCTCCTGCCTTATGTGATCCTCCAATGGTGTCTTTGTTGGACTTCCAGGACCTTCTACGTTGCTGTTTTTAAATCTTCATCCTCTCTTTTTGTGACGCAAAAACTGAGTATACGTTTGGGATCTTCCTATCAGACTTGACGAAGACCTTCCAGAGAAGTGGAGCAATTTGCACACAATTTACAGATGCTGAGTACTTCTTCAGTTAAAAATAAAGCTCTGTTCCTCAGCAGACCTTATTGACGACATCTGCATATAAATACCACTGAACGTTTCGGACATTCAGAGCAAAAGTTGGTTCATGGAGCTATTTAAAATGCATGCAGGACTAAACTAATCAGTGTTGCCTTTGTAATGTAATGTAACAAGCTTAGTTCATGAGGTTTACATCTGAACGAGTACAATGCTGTGATGGGAGGTTTGGCGGCGCTGGGGGGAAAAAAAGGAGCATCTGGGTTCAACAAACACAGATGGGACGCCATGAGTTCATCTGTTTTGTGTTTTACAGTGAGACCAAATCTGTTTGAAATGCACACTCTGACTCTAATTCTGTCGCTAAAATTATGTCTCTGTGCTGTTTGCTAAACTTCTGTGTTTGGCTTGCTGTATGCGGATAAAACGGACAAGTATCTGTGATAAATTTGCAAATGGGTTTTGTGGTTTATTTGTTGATTAAATTGGGATGGGAAACCTCAAACACAGCAGCAACTGGTCACACAGAAAGTTGGAGGTTTATCAAAACTAAATGGTATTCTAAAATGATCTTTGATTCACTTGTCTCCAAAATGCTGTTTATCTGAATCCAGCATGAGTTTTTCTTCTAATTTGACTAAGAAATCTTTTTATTTAGTGCCTGTTGATTGTAATTAAAACAGTAGAAGGATGATTCATGAAAAATTTAGAAAGAAGAAAAGAGCAGTGTTCTGCATGTAAATGTCAGAAATATTAGTCATTTTGTCTCCATGCATATGTTTACCTTTTTCTTTTTGTGCTAGTAGCATCTGGCTGCAGTGCAAAGGTTTAAAAATGAACTTCTGATGAAATTAGAGGGCCACTTGTTTAAGTTCAGAGGGGGAAAATGTCACCTCAATAAAACCCTGGCAGAAATTAACCGTGGATGCCAACAGCTGGCTTCTAATAAGATTTTTGTAAACACAGACCTGCCTGGTATGTTTGTCATCGTGCTCATAATGGCCACAATCTGCTCTACGTGTAACACAATCCCCACACTGATGCTGTTTATGACGGTTTTTATTCACTGACAGACTTTCAGATGGTACAGTGGGTTTACCAAGCATACAATTTAAATACAGTAAAGTGAATTTTCAGGCACACCAGCTGAAAAATACAAAACTGACTGGCTGTTTCTGTTCGAACCTTGTCTCACTGGGACTAAAATAGACATGACCTGGACAAAAGGCACTTCTCTGTCGATCAGATTAAACCTGTGGGACATAAGGCATGAATCAGTTCTGACTTTAGGAAGTGGATGAGCTTAAAAGGATTTTGCAAGCTTAAAGGTGGTATCTCACTGGGCTGTGACTAGTTGGCAAACCTCGTTGAGGAAGTCACCAGAAAGTCTTGCAACATTTGTAGTTGTTCTCAATTTCCTTGCATGAGTCGCGGAGGCGGGCAGTCCTTTCGCTTAAGTTTTGAACACGTTTAAAATAGTTTGAGTCGACCTGAATATCTGAATCCATCTGAATGATGTCCAGCCAGTCTTAAGTGTGCCGGAGCTGTATTTTGACACCTGCACGGGAACTGTCCTCTGATAGAATCATAAATGTGGGGATGGGGTGCAATATTGGTGGCCAAGAATGCAGTTTTGCAAGCCATGCACACAGAAATAGGCTGTAATTTTTCAAAAACTGATCATTAAAAGCATGGCTGGTCACTTGGTAGCAGAAACTCAGAATTCAGTGAGATTCCAACAGAAAAGTTTTCTTTTTTTCCTCACAGCTACCACCTTAATGCTACCTTCATGATCCAGAAGGTGTGAAAAAAAAAATGCTGCTTTGTGGTATTTTTTTAGACTGTACAAGTTGCTCATGTACACATAGATTGAATGCTAAAGAGTGCAGAAAGTTCTATAAGTACTGCACATGTGGATGCAGACTCATTTGCACCATAAATGCCCGGTCAGGTGATTTATCCCTTACAGAGTCCTAACTGCTCAAACACGCAGACACATTCCCTCCCCGTGCCTCCCCGCCTCCCTGTACAAATTAGTTAAGTCACTGGACTCAAAAGCCTCAAAACATTCAACCTGGTAAAATGTTGGCGTGAACATTTATTATCAGCGTGGAGCGAGCTTTAGTTTCTTTGGGCTTCTTTTGGATTAGAGGTAAGCATGACTTGTCATTGCCATTTTGCCAGTGTGTTATTAGTTTGACATCCCTCAGCTAATTGTTCTGTTTACAGCCTCGTGTCTGGCCGCGTCTTGCGGTCTGAAAGTGTTGTGCGCTACGATGAACATGTTTCCAGGCCACTGAGCATCAGCCGTGCACCTGTGCCTCACCGCAGTCAGTCTTTTATTGCTCTTCTTTGATTCTGCTCCCAGATTTAATGATAAAACCCCAGTAAAATCAGAAAGTGACCCAACAGCTTCAACCAGAAAACCTCTAATTGATGCATGATGCATTGTTTGTCCCAGGCTGGTAGATTGCTGGACGTTCAGGGAAGGTGGGGCCTGATGACGTTGTTTAATTTGAACCTAGAAGTTTTGCGGTATTTACAATGTACCATTTGTGCCTTTTATTTTGAAACTTGTAGTCTACTTCAGACAGACAAACTAAGGCTTCTTGGCATATTGGAGCTTCAAATTTGACTCTTTTTTTCATAACTGGTTTGTTGTTGGAAGTATTTTGAGAAACTATTACTCAGTTTTTTACCACGTGTACACAATCTGCAAATATCACCCCGGCTGTTGAGAGACTGTAAAGAGGCTGTCAGCGTTTATGCGACTTTACAAGCTGCATGAGTCAGGATATTTGCAGGAGACCTACCATTTAGATTTATCACTACCATGATCACAGTTTTCTGTTTTGCAGTAGTTGTTGTTGCTTCGCCACATGATGACTCAGGTCTGTAACTTTAACCACAAGGTGTAAACTTTTACACACTTCCTTCGGACAGTTACAGTTGTACCTGTTTCAGGTCATCAGTGTTAATATCCAAGTGTGCAACATCACCACAATTTGAGAAATGTATCTGAAGCTATCTGAGAGGAGAACAGCTACTTTTTTAGTTTTGTCATTTGAACTCTGATGTCTCATACTTGTTGCTCTCCTGAACTTCGTCCTTCGCCAGCAGATCGAAGCCATTCTAGACTTCCACAGACCATCTGTTAGAAGTTGGGTCCATGTGGCGACTTACGTCTGCCCTCTCTCACAAGCCTTCGGCCTTACTAAGAAAAACTTCTCATCTGAAGTTCATTTTTCTGTCCTCAAAAACCCACTGTGTTCCTGCTCCCCTCCTTGTATAGCTGCCTCGTTATGCGTCCTCCTGGCTTAACCGTGCGGATCAAAACCTCAATGTTTCTCAACAAATCTTTCTTGAATTATTTTGGAATTAATTTCAGTAGTTTAGAATATTACAATAAACTTGGAAACCATATGTGGAGGAGATGCATTACTTTTTTATAAGCTGACATGGCTTTTGAGGTCTTAATAAATGCCTGTGATGTGTTTTGGTAAAAAAAAATATATATTTTTCTAATCAGCTGTCATTCAGGGATTAATGCAGTGAGTGCAGCATGACTTGAAGTCAAAGT
The DNA here is from genome assembly GCF_001649575.2 of Kryptolebias marmoratus. Taxonomy (NCBI): domain Eukaryota; kingdom Metazoa; phylum Chordata; class Actinopteri; order Cyprinodontiformes; family Rivulidae; genus Kryptolebias; species Kryptolebias marmoratus. The sequence continues at coordinate 3,329,993 of NC_051435.1, read as the reverse complement.
TGGGAGCAGAAATAATGAAGAGGCTGGATTTCCTCGACTCTAAGCAGGAAAAATATTACATTATCTTCCCTCTGAAACTCTGAACCACTCGCTGAATGAGTTATTTTCAAACCTGCAGGGTACAAAATAAAGTGACAGGGATGTTTTTAATATGATAACACTCCAATTAATTTATTTAAGCACTAAAAGCTCAGCAATTGCCAATTAATCTTTTGTCATCCAGATGCACATATGGGCAAACGGGAGCTTGAAGGCAGGAATGGAGGAGATGCACCTTTTTATGTGCAAGTAGGGTAAATCTCAGGCAAAAAGCACGAGAACCACTAATAAAAAGAGGCTTCTTTTAAGGTAAAATGTATCTAAATATGCATAAAATACCTCATGTTTTAAACTTTTATGTTACTTTGATGTTGTGTAACTGCAAACAATAATGGACTTTATTTGTGATTGGTTCCAGAGTATGAGGCTTTTTGTGTGAGAGCTGCTACATTCTTCAGTTTGCTTCAGACATCAGGCTGATTCTGCAACGAGAGGGATGCTTATGGTCATGTGAGAATCAACTTAGAGGTCACCGTCAGGTTTTTCCTTCTTTTTTTAAAAGAAAGTAGTGTTCTTTGAGCCAACAACAACCTAAAAATGATTTTAGAAATCATTTTTGATTAGTAATGCAAAGAAGACGCTTCTACAAATGTCAAAATTAAGATTTATTTATTGAGTGTTTTGTGGGTTTGGTTGTTTGTAAAGTCAAATGGAAAGCAGCTAATAGCAAATTTGAAGGTTTATCTCTTTTTTTCAAGCTTACTGTCATTTTTGTTCAAGAAAACTGGTAAAAATCAAAAACATCAAACTAAACTATGCCATAACATTTACCAGGAGGTGTTTTTTCAGAAGGTGAGCCATTTCTCTGACTTGTTCTTGTCTCTGCTGAGTGAAACTCACTTACAGCATTTACCTTTGAGCACTCAGTGTCTCACTGGGCCCCAAATTGTGAATGCCATTTGCGCGAGAGTCTCCAAAATGTGTTGAAACTTTTGTGGGGCTTCTCAGTTTCAAGAGGCTGCTTGAGCCCCAAACATCCAGGTCTAAGAACCAGTGTGATGATAAATATTAGTTGTTTAAAAACTGGTCTAAATTTGCCTGTCTTAATTTCAAAAGTGTACTTCAGTTCATTCAATTTTTACTGTCGGAGCGGCTAACGAGATGGGCACAATAAGCCTAGATTACAGTTTTGCAAGTCATGATTTTCAACAGGGTTTCCGCGGGGTAGTAAAAGGTAGTACATTAAATGAGCTCAAATTATGGCCATTAAAAGGTAGTAAAAGGTAACAAACAGAATTCGACTTGGTAGTAAAGTTTTCATCACCCCTTCAATATATTCTGACTTTTTTATTGATGCTGACTTTTTGTTTTAAGTTTGTTTAACTATAAAATCTGTATAAGAAATGAGTCAACGTTGATAGACTCCATTGGTTCCTCTGTCCGATCTGTTCTGCGCGGTGTTCGAACCGCTTAATATGTAGAGACTAGCGAGTCATTTTGCACCTCAACGTGTGAAAATGTAAGTTTTCACAACTTTGGCTCGATGACCCGGCATTCACCTGCCTTAAGCGGGTATTGGAGAATGATCGAGAGGCGTTTCGTAAAGTTTGCAGAGAAAATATAAATTTGGCCTGGAACGGTGTTACAGCCATCAAATCACACCGAGCATCCAACATTCACCAGCAACAGATGTTTTTTTTTCTTTTGGTGCAACACAGAGCAATGCAGCCGCAACCTCAAGCTCAGCTTGTTGCACCATATTCTGTGACCACCGGATATTGTTACTATAGGAGGCGCTGTTGCATTTTTACACCATAACTTGGCCTTGAAGACGAGTATAAGCTTTGGAGGACAGAAGGTGGGAAAACAAACGCAAAAAGTAGAAAGGAAAGAAAAAGCCGAGCAAACCAAGGTGTTAGTTGAACCAAACTGCTTCTGCTGATTCTCTCCTTCTTCCAAAGAATAAAAAGTAACATCTGACCACTAATATCATGGCTATTATTGAAATATAGACGGTCACAGAATATAATAGCGCTTATCATATATTGTGACCACACTGTAACTTATAATAAAATACCAAATATTGCTGTGAATCCACCACTCCCTACAAAAAAGGCTGCTGCTTGATTTTGTGTTGGTAGTACACATGTTGTAGAAGTAGTAAAAGGTAGTAAATTCAACTCTAGGATTCCTGTATTAACCCTGTTCAAAAACTGGCCGCTCTTTGCACGACCGCATGGCTCGCTGGTCACAAACTCTCAGAATTCAGTGAGACTGCCAACTTTCTCACAAATTTGAGTCGCCAACTTGTCGTATACATTTGCAGCCTGGTGAGACAGTGGTGGTACCTAGAAAAGTATTTTGAGGATGGTGCCTGCGTTTCTTGGAATTGTTTTGATGCCAAGTTTTCCCACAACACAACTGTCAGCGGTAAATGGAAATTAGCAGCCTTGAGTTCTCGGTGATGACTCATCTGACTAATTCAACTGGTGACAACATCAGGGTCGTATTTCGCCCTTCTTGTAAACACCTGAGCTTCTCTATAATCAGTCTTTTCTGCACACAAATCCATTTTTTTCTTGTTGATCTGTTAGAGGAGCTTGAGGTTTGAAGTTATTGCATTTTACGGTGTGATGGTGGGATTATTTATTTTTTGTTGTGTCCTCTTTTGTGATTGCATCTTTAACAAGTGATGAAAATCAGATATTTATTTATTTGATCTTTGAATTGTAAATCTAAGCACAAGGGTGATTTTTATTGAGCACAAAACTCCGTGAAAATGTAATTTCAGCGCTTACTTTTTGCATTAGTTTGCGAAAAGTAAAGTTGCACTCGAGCTGAACAGAGATTTGCTTGTTTTCATTAAATGCCAAGCACAACAAAGAGTCTTATCAGGAAGCCCTGCAGACTGTGTTATAGCTGTGAGGGTGTGTTCTTAAAAATAGGTCCTAGTTTTGCCCCAACCTATCTGCTGTTAGGTTCATAGGTCACTGCGGTCTCGAGTTTAAAACAGTGTCTTGTCTGCAGCGGTGGGGAAGGTTGTAACACTTATTCTGCAGTTTCGGCCGGCCGGCACTCTCTCGTTTGCCAGGCTGAGTTTCAGTCACCTTTCATTTAAAAATATCTTCAAGTAAAGGTAGGTAAACTTGTTTTTAATGAAAGGAAAGTCATTATGAAGTCTGAGTTTAATCGCCAGTTTGGCTTTTGTAATAATTGCTATAGTTAAGGCCTTTTTAAGTGTTGATTGTTAATTCATTAGGCTGGGTCTGTCAGGGTGTTTTAAAGTTTTATTTACTCTAATTTTCATAGATATTTTAATGGTAACAATGGTACTTGTGTGTATTTGCAAATCATTCAAAAAAATATTGGATGACGTTGCATTACGAAGTCTATTACAATGTTAAAAAAAGAAATAATTTTGTGCATAAATGGTTGGTTGTTATCTCAGAACGAACTCCATTATGAACTTCTAATCATCAGCTGATAAGACATTGATCTCATCCGGACAGTGATCAATGCTTTGATAAGTTTTTATCTAAGGGGTTTGTTCTCGCTTTAATTGACTTTTTCTTATCATTTCCTTTGTTAAGTGTTTTATTGGAGTTAATGGAAAAACGTGATTTGTATCCATCTCCTCTGATTTATTGGCTGAGGACACTTTGTGCATCGTTCGTATCTTTACTCTGCCGCGTATAGGAGAAAATTCTGTGGCGTTATTATGTGCATCATGTTTGAAGCTCTGCCTTTTGGACAATCAGATTCTGAACTTGTACCAGCCACAACATTAAAACCGCTGATTAAATCAATGGCATTCATCATGTTGCAATTCAATGTTCTGCTGGTAATCCTGACGTCTAGCTTATGTGTTGTTTTACTACTGAAAGCTGCAGCCACGTGTTGCAGACCCCTGCTGTAAAGATCGTATCTCACTGGACTGCAAAAATTGAAGACTAATTCACGACTCTAATTGTAATTGACAAGACAACTGTGAGAAAACAGGCAAAGTTTTTGTTACAGACTCATTAAATTCTGTGTTTGCAAGCTGTGCAGCCACATTTTGCACATCTAGTTAAAAAAAAAGACTGTGCACATTAATTTGTTGCTCACATTTGTCCCTGTTGTGCATGCCTTGGCTCGCTTTATACCCACCTTGGCAGCTGCCCCCGCAGTTATGATTTAATCTACTGGAGTACACGTTTAAATTGAAGATAGGCAGATTTGGATCAGTTTTTCCAACTATCCATGATCAGGTCGCAGAGCCAACAGGCCCAGGAGAGAAACTCAGACCTCCCTTTCCCCAGCAACACTCCTCAGCTCCTCCTGGGGGATCCCAAGATGTTCCCAGGCAAGAGAGGATATATAATCCCTCCAGTGACATCTGGGTGTGACCAAAGTCTCTTCTCAGTTTTTAATTAATTATTATTTATCATTGGTGTGTGTTTAAACCTGGAAAGAGTTTCTGTGAGTGGGGAGCTCCAGTGCAGGTGTCAAGCTACAGCAAAGTTAATCGTAAGACAAAACTGAGGAGGATTTGAGACACCTGCACTCCCTTGTACTATAAATCTTTTGAATGTGCAAAATTCAAGCCACAAGACATTTTCAGACATTTTGGAGACTACCTCACCAATGCTCTTCCCCAACTAGTCTCCCAGCAGTCACAGCTAAGGTGGATAACTTTAACTAAATGCTGGCACAAGTCAAGCACTCCCCACTCGATGGTGCAGTATTCCTATTTAACGTGGGCCTCTTAGAGAGACTTAGAAAAATAAATTAAACCCACCAAGCTCCAGAGAAACGTAGACAGTCAAGCATCTGATCCCCTGATGTTTCAGACAATAGACAAATGAAAAGTATTTGTGCTAAAATCCCAGTGTTAGACTCCCCCAGGCCTACCCAGTGTTAGGATATGGTCTGGATGTTGACTCTGATTGAGCCGTCATACGATTGGATAAGATAAATGTTTTTATCAGATAGACAATTTTATAATATGGACTCTTTTTTTTTCTATTTAGAAGCAAAGTTCTAGTATTGTTGCAATAATTTTTTATTTTTCCCTCTGATTCTTTGTTTTGCAGCTTTTTGCTACCTTGTGGGAGTCAAGAAAGAAATCAATGCAGTAAATATTGATGTTTTAGTTGGTGTTCAGAGACCTGCAGTGTGCACTCTGTTGTAACTAGTCTTGACAGCTGTGAGGAGAATATGTCATCCTATTTGTTTTTAACAGTATCTGTGCTCTATACAGCACAATTATGTTCCCTCATGACGCAAAAGCTCCAGTATAAACTTTGCTAACAAGCTGGCAGACAGAAGTGTCTGTGTGTGCGCATTTGTCTGGTCTGTGCCGTGTGGCATCTTAACATTATCTAGCAGTAGTCTTCCTCTGACCCTTCTTTATTTTTCTCCACCCCCTCTCTCCATGCTTCAACCACCCACAGGCTTCACAGGAGACCTTATGAGGATCATTTGACTGGAATGATATTGCTGCTTCAGGCATTTTAAAGTGGGGAAAAAACAAGCAATTTGTTACTCAATCCTCAGTAGAGAGTTTCTTGTGCTCCAGAATGCTTCCCGATTCAGTCATTAGATTTGTTATTCTAAGATAAAGGTGTTGCCGCTGTGTTTGTTTGCAAGACTGTTATCCTTGTTCTCCAGTTGTTTCCATAAAATTATATGTGAATTGATTCTTATCTTGCAGTGCATCAGCGTTTTAGGGCAGGGTTTGTACGCTGTGGTCTTCCTCTATAAAACCAAAATAATTACTGCTGCTTGATTATGGAAGAAATCATAATCATGATTATTTTAGTCAATATAGTAATTACAATTATTGAAAACTATTATTCATTAGGTTAGATTTTTCTTCTGCTTGATGAACAGTAAGTTGCCAGAAATATGAAGCTTTCCTTGATACCTTCCTGATGAACTTTGCCTTAATATAACAAAAGGCACTATGAAATTTGTTTCCCCAAACATGTTTTATATTTTTTTAAATTCCTTGCTTTATGTTTTTCACCAGACTGTGACCTCTAAGACAAAATGTGTCTAATGATACTTTAACAGGGATATAATTGTTGTTTGGAAACCTGAATGGGAGTATTATTTTTTTATGGCAGAATATCTGATTCTGTGTTTGATTTAATGTTTTGGGTCGTCACATAACTCTGTCTGGTCCCAGGCATTTATGTACCGACAAAACTTAATCAAAATGGTGGTGTAGCTCCAGTATTTGTTTTACAACCTAAGTGACAAAATTCATCGGCAAAGATTTTTTATTTTAGAAGGCCTTTGAGGACTGCATGGTCAAGATGAAGCAACCTTTCTCTTTAATTGTTCATCACTTTGTTTGTTTCTGTTTTGCAGGGGACCATAAGTGAGGGAACAATGCGAGTGCACATGCACACCAAGTTCTGCTTCCTGTGCGTGCTCACCTTCCTCTTTCAACAGTGCAACCACTGCCATGGAGAAGTACACGGCCATCAGAGTGATGAACATCACCATGACGACCACAGCAGCGTCCACAGCGATTTGCAGATCTCTGAGGCTCCCTACATGAGAGCGGCTGCCATGTCCCAGAACTCCAAAGGTCCTGATGGAAGCGCTCTGGAGGAAGAGCAGCGCTACTACATCCACGAGCTGTTCAGGCGCCATGGTCAGAAGGACCGCTTAGATTTCCAGGGATTTGAGAGTCTGTTGTTTAGCTTGGGCCTAGGAGAAGTCAAGGTGGTAGATGTGGACCACGAGAATCTGGGCCACGACCACGTAGCCCACCTCGACCTGCTGGATTTGCAGAAGGGGCATCGCTCACATTCATCCACCAGCGACGACCACTACCATGAGCTTGATCAGCCTTACCAGCACCCCCGTTCCCTCCATCCCCCCGCAGAACAGGGTCCAACAAACTGCAGCCACACGACCACTGTGAGTCCAACTGCTGATGTACCCAAACATGACCATGGTCACCATCATGGACACACTCATCATCACAGTGAGGAGGAGGATAGTAACCATAAACATTCTCATGATCATGTGCAGGACACACATGATAATATTCACATTCATGATGAAGAGGACCAACATGTAAACCACAAGGATGTTTCCCCTCCACCTCATAAGAACCATAACCACAGCAATCACAGTGGTGATCATAAACATCACACCCACCAGGTGCACACAGACGCCACACCTGTCAACCCCAAACCGATCCCCTCTGCCCACCTGGAGCCAACCCAAGTCCATCAGTTGTCTCCAGCCCCAACAAAAAGGCCCAAAAGGCTCCGAACGAAGGCCAGGGGCCAGCAAGGACCAAACAAATCCCTTCCCCCTGACAGATCTTTATCTGATGATCACGAACATGAACACAGTCATGATCATCATCAAGAACATGGCCACAGTCATTCTCATAAAGAGAAGAGAGAGGCTCCGGGGGCGCCTGCTACGCCTTCTTCACCGATGCTCTCCGGACATCCTGGCAGTCTGTCTCACCAGCATGAGGAGGTAGGACTTTTTTCCTTTCTTTTTTTAAATAAAGATTGTCCTCCTGTCTGTTTGTTTTTTATTATGACAGAACTGACTAAATTTATCTTGATGGGGTAATTGTTTTCCTGTTTATCGTTTCTTCCTCCTTTTTTTGGACTGTAACTACTTAAGCATAATTAAAATTATTTCTACCATTTGTACATCTAAATGTTTGCTTTATTACAGATGATAAGGCTATGACTTAGTTTAGTTCTGAAACATTAAAAAAAATAATTTAAGTGGAGAACTTTGAGACATTTGAGTTTTAGTTTTACCTTTTACCTACTCTACTAATTTTAGCTTATAGCTACTCTTCTGCTAATTTAGCTTGAAGCTACTGTTTCTCTAAAATTGGTTTACTTTTTTGCTAATTTTATATTTAGCTGTCTTTCTGAATTTTCGCTTTTGGCTGCAGTTTTAATGTTGCTAAAGTCACCCTTGCTCATAGGCATTGAATGTTTTCCCTTTTTTCCAAACATATTAGTGTAATTTTATGGTGACCAGTTTCCTGTCTTTTCTCTCCCTGCCTCTCCAGTGTTTGAACCTCACTCAACTCCTCGCCTACTACGGCCTGAACCCTGAATCCCTCATCTCCCCCAGCCAGTTCACCTACCTGTGTCCTGCCTTGCTGTACCAGATAGACAGTCGAGTCTGCATCCGTCACTACCATCAGATGGAGGTGGAGCCCGTCAGTCCTGGTAAAAGCCAAGCATTAATCCGTTTCATTGTTGCGGAAAGCAACAAGAAGTCATTTCAACCTTTCTTGAGTTTTTGTTGTAGAATTGTTCTTTTTACTTGTAGGTATTTCATGACATTTTTTTACACATCTCATTACAAAACGCTGTGCTTGTTCTCATTGTATATTTTGAGAGGGGTTCAGATGAAAGTTCCTGATTTAACCAGAAGCCAAGAAGCAGTGCCTTTTAACCCATTAGTCTTTCATCACAGTCCACCCTGCTTATTTGATCAATACATCATTGTTGAGTCCTTTTAAATCAATGGCTTATTGACATCATCATCATTGGGAGTGCACCTCAGTCACTGATTGGCATGATGGAAAAAAGCAATCAAAGACTGTAGACTTGAAGACATTCCTGTTAGAGTTAGCTCTCGAAGTTAAACAGTCACATCAGTGTGAGCAAAGCACGTGTTTTTCCTTTTTACGGCACTAACGCCGTGATGCTGATAACAAAGTGCTACAAGGTTATGTTCCAGTGTCTTGTTTGTGCAACCTCGTTTTAACCTCAGAAAGCAGTTTTCATGAATATCCTGCTACCTGTTCATATTTGAATATTTCTGGAAGGCTTTAAACATGCTGCTAATGTTGACAGTATTTATTAGGGAAACAGCTACAGCTGTAATCTCAGCTGCAGTTGTGTGTGTTTGCGTGGCTTTTGTTTCCCTGAATGTTGGTTAAATATGTTTGTGCATTTAGCTAAAAATGTAGGCTTTGAAAAGGACCAGCTGGAGTTTTATGGAGTGTGTGCAGTGATGTCATCAAAACTGTTTATTCTGCCATGATGGATGGCAATTGGCTGTGTATTGTGTACAGCTACAATCATTTATCACAGTGTTAGTACACGTAGTTGGTCTTTTTATTCTCAGGCATACGCAGTGGCGAGACCATCACATTGCAGTAGAGACTGAGTACTTAGGTTTGAGTCTCCAAATGTGGCTTGATGTCAGTCTTTGTCAAGACCTCGCATTTTAGGATGGACGCATGGAGGCGCATGTGGTGGGTAGCCGGCCCAGATTATTATTTTTTTTCCAGTCTGTTTCAAGCAGCAAGGTGGTCCTCATCAGAACGGTAATCAGTCGTTGATTGTGGGGCGAGAGGGTGCATTTCGCACAGGAGCCCCCAGGAGAGCGAGTTTTATTGTTATTGTTCTTTTAACAATGGAATATCCCAAGTAGATGTCCCACTTTTATCAGGAATCCCACAACATCACAATAAACTACCAAAAGAAGCTTGTTGTATAACATGAGTTATACAACAAGCTGCACAAGCTCTAGAGACTGGTTGCTGAGTGTGGACAGATCAGCCTGGTTTTAGTCCATTAAAGGTGATCAGTTTCCCTCATTATATCCAGCCGTCCTTCATTCTTTCTATGAAAGCTGCTCTGATTTAGGATCATCTATTATAAGCACAACTTACTGTATGTCTAAAGATTTTTATCCTCACAGGTTGTCCCCTTGTTAAAATGTTTTCATTTTTATAGCAGCAGTAATTTGGCCTTGTGCATGCTGACTCATTTACTGCTTTCTTGAAGTTAAAAAGAAAAGTTTATAATCCTGAGTGCTCTTTGTTTCAGTTTGTATCCTGATCACATGCCTAAGTCAGGTGACGTTTAAAACCAAAACTCTGAAATAAAAAAAGAATTTCAGTAAAGGTCAGTGTGAAGTCCTGCTCTGGGAAGTCTCTCACAGTGTTTCTACATTTATGAGTCTTTTGAAATATGAAATCAACATATCAGAGTTAATAAGTTACATGTTGTGAAATAAAACTCGTAAAGCCATAAAGATTTTATACAAATCAAATCACCACGTGAGAATTAACTCCGAAGCTTTCATTTTCCTGCTACATTGTGAGAATATCAGTGAAGTGAGGATGTAAAACTATCAGAACTAATAACTAAGAGTCATGTAGAAAGCAAATGTATACCTGTATAATAATTCATCAGATGGATGTTGAGTTTTTACCTGTTTGTTTCTTTTATTCACCTGTATAATTGCTCCAGTGTTTGTGTTTTTTAGTTTTAATTAAAACCTGGGCAAAGCAGGCAAGAAGTTGTGAACCCATCGCTGTAAACAACAGGACAATGTGGCAAGTGTGGGGTCATAAAATGTTCTGCACGACCTAATTTAATTAGAATTAGAAGTAGAAAGGGCACTTTTCCTGACAGATAATCATTGCAGCCGCAACAGACTTGCACTTTAAAGTTTTTCGGTTTGGATGGAATAAAGCAGCGGGCACTTAAGTTCAATTGTGAGGACGTTCAATTATTGAACACTGTCCCCTCCGGAGAAACCTGCATCACATGTGCCTCAGGCAGCACCGTGCCGCCGCTCACAACAGCTATGAAAATGGTAATGATGACGGGAGAGACAGCACAAACAAGTCAAAAGGGCAGCAATGGCTCCTCATTAGTGGGAAAACTAGAGGCGGTAGATTCTCAGAAATGCTGCACCGAGATTCAACCGCAGACATCAGGAAACGCTGCGGAGCTGCCTCTCATCTACCTCCTGCTGGCCTTCATGGGGGAGCTCAGAAAATGTGCCGTTCTTTCTCTCTGGTCCCCACTCCCCTCTCTTTTTGCGCTGTGCCAATTAGGAGAGCCTAAGCGACACTGTGGGCCATTTTTCTGAACCATGGCTCACAAGAGATGCGTAATTGGAGAGAAGCCACAGACCAGTTGGTCTCTTTCTCCTCTTTTCTGTTCCTTTATCGCCGACTTCAAATCGCCCCGCTGCAGCACCTCCACAACTGCATTCACGCCGAACCACACCTGCATAAAGGTAATGAGATGGAGAAGTAGATGAGCTGCAGGAGTGCGAGGGACCTGCGGTGATGTGGTGATGAACTGTCTGCCTGATATACAGTTGCCTCTCAGGGTTGCACTGTGCTCGGTCTGATGGCGACAAATAGGAACGCAGCGAGCTGTAAAAAACCTTACTTTGTGGGCCAAAATGATGCTGTAACAATAAAACCAAAACATGAAGGTTAGCTTTGAGGTTGGAGCTGCGATGAGGCAAGAAATTTAGCCCGTCCGATTTGTCCGTCTTGATGATGACGATGACATTGAGTAAACTGGAGCTGATGAGTCAAGAGGCTGTAATCTGCTACTTGACACTAAAGACAGTGATGGTAGAAACTGTGTCCATCATCATAAGGACAGCGTGTTCTGTGTGTGAGACAAACTTAAGATGGTCTCAAGAGTAAACGCACAGCGGCTCAAGCTTCAGAGCACCATTTTCATTAGATTGAGCTGGTTTTTGGACTCATGCGACATTTCAGATTTGAAAGCATGAGCCTCGGCATATAAACGGAGAAGCTGCACGACATGTTGAACAGAGAGTTATCAAAATACAGTCTTTCTTTTGTCATTGTTTCAGCCTAAAATGTTCAGTCTTGTGGCAGAAAGTAGCATGCAAAGAACAAATTAATTTGCAACATTTACCGTATGGTAGATACAAACTGTTTCAGTGCCGAGGACTAAATGTAATGAATAAGTCAGTGAAGTTCTGTGTGAACCAGCTGCTGATTTCTGGTAGTTTTTCACAGCACTGTTGCACATATATGTTGTCAGCTGGTAATGGCATAACATATCGCAGTGACAGGTTGTCTCTAATTTAAGGTGACACTTTTTCCCACCGGCGAATGCTTTTTCCTCCCTTGTCTGTAGTCATCACCTTTTAGCCGTCTCGTACCCCAGCTGACTGAAAAAAGGAACACGCCCGACCATTTTACGGTAGAAAAACATGCCTGACAAACTTACTTGTTCAGATTTTAGCAGGCATAATTGATGGCTAATGTGAGTTTGGATTTGTTTTCATCTTGCAGACTCAAATTCCAGGAAGTGAAACTGGGCAGAAGGTGAAGGTCTTTGGTCAAACTTGAAAGATGTAGCTAGTTTTGCAGGAGTTGGTTAAATTTGCATTAATCACAGCTTTCCAGAGGGACTGAAAGTAGCTCTTATTGTTTATATAAACCAGAGAAGGCACAATTAGACTGAGCTCCAGTCTGTTCTTTGTTCTTTTTGACATTTATAGTACTGTTCAAAAGCTTAACAAATTTAAGAAAACAGCAGAACAAGCTGTTTGACACTGGCAGAGAAGATCTGGCAAGTTTTTCATTGGTGCAGCCCACATATTCAACTCTGCTGCACAACCCACAGATGCCTTCTCCTAACAAAATAACCAGGCTTCTTCAACAGTACAGGATTTATTGCCAAGAAGCAATGTTACAACAACAAAGTAATCAGCCAGATACAAATTTCTTTTGTTTTTGAGTTATTGTGCCATTACTGCAGTTCTTAGGATGAGAGTAAATCAGTTACATATAGACTGCAGAGGACCAAGAGTAACCATGTCCAAAAACATATCAGATAGTCAAAAAACGTAATATTTTTGTTATTATTATTGAATCAAAATGTGTATCTGTTCAAGTGGGGAGTTTTCCCAAAGCTTCTGATTCAGGATCAGGGTTTTTTAGTAAAAGCACCTCCTCCTGCTCCTGCTCCTGGAGTGGACAGACTGCAGCCATCAGAGAGGTGTTTCTCTAATGATTTTACATCCTGCAGCTGGATAATGGTTCAGTAACAGCAGGATTCAGTCTCTCTAAAGACCACTCTGTCAGGTAGAAGGTGTGTTTCTGATCATCTGAAGCCACCCCACCTGGGGCCGAGAACACCAGAAGAAAAAGTGTCTTCTGTGTAATTTTACACTCATTAGCTGTTCTTTTTCTTCCTCTGGCTCTGTGCAGGCTGCAATTTATAATAATAAAACACCACAATTAGAGTTGGGTAAAATTATGGACGAGATTTTGAGTTTTTCCAGTAGCTTCAGCAGAGTTTTCGTTAAATAAGACTTACCCACAGAACACCTGCTTACCAGCACCATAATTGCAGAACAGTTGTTTGGTGTGTTGTTGCCTCTAAAATATTCTAACTGAAGCAAATTATGTGAAAGGTGCACGTCACATCCACACAGCATTCAGCTAATCAATGTTTTTTTGAGCTGAATGTCAGCTGTGAAGGACCCAGCATCATCGCTTCAGCAAACGCAGCAGCAGCTTTGGTGTGACATTGAATTTCATACTACATTAAACATTTGGTCGTCTTTGACGAAAGAATCACAAACTTTTCTCTCTCCTGCTTGTGCAGCTTTTGAGATGCCTCCCTGCCTGACAGCCGGACCAACGCTTTAAATGATTGCGTACCTTTTTCACTTTTTCTTTTGTGTTTTATGTCTCATGACTGCGGCCTTGAATGCGAAATGAGGGTCGGTGGGGGTAACATTCTGCTGGAAAGTCATGTCATGTTTTTGCTTCAGGCATCATATGTCATCACAAGGACACACAGACTGACATCCTCTCCAGAAAAGTTTCATTCACATTCAAACAGAACAAAAAAAATGGTCAAATAGCATCAGGCAGCAGTCAAATGATGATGAAGCAGCAGCTGGTAGAGTTTAGTTTGCTGTTGACTCCACCGTGCAAGTCTTGTGTTTATCTTTGCTTTTCTGTTGCTTGGTGTATGCCAGAATCATGGAGCAAAAACAAAGAAACCAAAATTCACACTTGTGCGTTGTTACCAGGGGTGTAACGGTCCACCTGAGTCAGGATTTGGTACGTTTCTTGATGTGAGAGTCATGGTTCAGTATGGGTTTGGTGCAACAGGAAAGAGAAATAAATGCCAAGTTCTTGTGTTTTGGTTCTTGTTTTTGATAGACAGGAACTCTCCCAGAAGCAGAGACAAAAAACCAAACGGCTTATTAGTGAGGAGAGTTTTAGGCAGGATTTGTCAGCCGATAAATTAAATATGAAACAAAGAAAGTCATACTTTACTTTTATGGTTGTTGTTGTTTTTATCCAATCCGAATTTTAAGCAGGAACCCACAGACCACGAGTCAAATATAAAATCTGATGAGCTCCAAAATGTTATCTCTTTAAAAAATGACTAAAACAAAAACCATTTGAACATCAAACACCACAGCCTAGCTTGTATTTTGTAAAAAGTCCCTTTTGTTTCAGTTTATTTGACCTGGACTTGCTTTAAAATTAAAAGCAAAACAGAACCAAATAACATGTCCCCATGGGAAACCCTAAAATAAGTAAAATATGAAACTTTTAGTTCTTCAGTAGGCTAAATGTAGTGTTAAAAAAAAGCATTTTCTATCAGGAGGTATTAAATAAATAAACAAAAGGCTTTCTACAGTACTTCTCAAAGTGCTGATTACATGACACAACTGCTTGCCGTACTATGCAATACAACAGAACAGTTTTATTTACAAACACCACCGTTGACCGAAGTGTCGTGCACCAATAAATAAAAATACAAGGTGAAACACATGAAATACCACAACAAGAATAAAAACTATAAAATCAAATAAAACGCAATAAAACCGTAAAACAATAACAATAAAAGCCAACATTTCTAACCGAGTTAAAAGCCAAAGAGAAGAAATGTGTTTTAAGAGATGATTTGAAAACAGGAAGGACAGGAGTCGGCTGGTCTGATCTGCAAAGGCAGCAGCTGAAAACGCTCGGTCACCTTTGACCTCCTCTTTGACTTCGGGACCATGAACAGGAACAGATGTGTCGACCAGAGAGGGCGTGAGGAAACGTACGGCTGGAGCAGGCCGGGCAGATCCCGCGGATTCAGCTGATCTGAAGCCAAACAGGCAGGTCTTCAAGCTTCTGAACGTTGATCTGAACCAGCCATGCAGCGCTTCAGATGGTTCTTTTCTGTCCTAGAGGGGACATATAACGTCACACATGTATCATTACGCCCCTAGTTAATTAAAACAACTGAAATGTTCTTTATTTTGTGGCTCACAGCTGTTCAGTAAGCTGCTCGCTGACACTCACTCCCAGTTATCGTGTCTTTACGCCGCTGGATTCAGCTCAGAATCCTTCTCCACACCTAAAAGGTCACAGATAATCTGGCTCCAGACAGCAACACTGACCTTTTGACACCTTCTATCCCCGTTAGATCCTTCAGATCTTCTAAGCAGGAGCTGCTAGTTGCGCATCGCTCTCGACTGAGAACACAAGAGGGCTGTTTGCTGTCCCAGATCCCAGCCGATGAAAGTCCCCCTCTGGGACTCAGATCAGCAAACTCTGAGGATTTGTTTTGTTGTGTGTGTTTGCCTCTTTACACACACTGTTCTGCTGTGTGTTGCTCATAATTGGTGCATGTCTCTGTTTTTTCTTTTTGCTTTTTTGACAAGTAAAGCACTTTTTCACCAAAGGGGATATTAAAATGAACGCTGTTTTTCTCCCATCAGTGTGGGTCTGGATCTCGGGCTTTGTGTCCATCACCATCATCAGCCTGCTGTCTCTGCTCGGTGTGGTTCTGGTTCCCATCCTCAAACAATCCTGCTTCAAGTTCCTGCTCACCTTCCTGGTGGCGCTGGCAGTGGGCACGCTCAGTGGCGACGCGCTCCTTCACCTGCTGCCTCACGTGAGTACGCCACGCTTAACCAGTGCTGGTTATTTCCAACTGATTTCCTTATGTTTTAATGGACTGTGACGGGGGAAAAAGAGGCTCCAGGAGTTCTGGGTGTCTGTTTTAACCACCTGCTGGTAGGCCTGTCGCGATAAACGATAAATCAATTAATCGCACGATTAAAAAAAATGAGGTTGTTTCATTTATCGACGTTATCGTTCCTTCGTGTCTTTCTTTCTACTGAAGACGCTGGAGGACAAAAGGCTCCGGTGCTCTTCACTGACCCCTCCCATTCTCTTAGCGTCAGGGGGCGTGGCCTATCGCGTCATTTAGCCAGCCAAGGCGCCTCGGCTTGTAGCTTGTTAGCATTAGCCCCTGCTAGGAGTTAGCAAGCTAAAGATACGAAATGGAATTGGTTTCAAGGGAAGTAACAGCAGCGGTGTGGGAGCACTTCGGATTCAAACCAAATGACCGAGGCGAACCGCTGAACCTTTCTGAGCCGGTATGTCACATTTCTGCTTCTGTTAGTTTGACTTTTTGTTTATAAAACTGTCAGTTCTGTCCGTCTTCTCTATATAAAACTAATGATTATTACTTTTTGAAGGACAGTTTAGTTTACAGACTTAATAATCCGTACTGTTTTGGTTGAATGTAGGTTTTATTTCAGTTTTTATTCAAGTGCATTCTTTGTTAACAAAGGCTAAGAGTCCATTTTATTGTTGTTTTCGGTTGTTTTGATTATTTAGTGTTCCAGTTCCAGTGTTAATTGTTCTTTTGAAAGTAAAGTTTATTAAACTTTGAGAGGATGTACTTGCACTATTATGTTATTATCATTACATTAGTTTAAAATGGCCTCCAAATGATATTATCGTTTATGGCAATCATTTCTGAGACAATTAATCGTCCAGCAAAATTTGTTATCGTGACAGGCCTACCTGCTGGTGGAAGGCTTGTTTTTCTCCCATGTCTGTGTCTGCCTTCGTGTTAGCAAAATATATCATGTGCCACTGGGCCAGTATTTATAAAACCTTTAGGAAACATCTACAACTGATTAAGTTTTGGAGGCAGCCTAATTCAAGATGGCTGCCACAGCAAACATGGCTATAACTCAGTTCTACACATAATGAGCTAAAATCTGATGTGTTAGGGTCTGAGAGACATACTCTGAGTCTCAAACTCTGTCATCCAAGGTGGCGAGCGATATGCATTCCTTCAAGGTTGTTTCTGAATTTCTGCATTTATTTCTCATTCAATACATTAAATCCAATGTTAGCTTCAAGAAAACACCATCGTTCACAAAAGATGTGACAAATACAGCCTGTTTGTTCATTTTTAATGAAGTTAGAGGAACAAAATTACAGCAATAAATGAAAATGACAAACCACTTCTTGTGCAAAAGTGTTACAAATTTAATTTTAGAAAGCTATAATAGCGTGATGAGTGAGTTTCTGTATGAATGTCTCCATCTGGCCGTCAGCCATGGTTTGTTCCTCCGGCTCTCTGCAGTCTCAGGAAAAACACGACCACGGCCAGCATGGCTCCAGGGTTGACACTGATCTGGTAACGGCCTTTGATAGAGTGTGGAAGGGGCTCACAGCACTGGCCGGCATCTACCTCCTCTTCATCATCGAACACTGTATTGGCATGTTTAAGCACTACAAAGACCAGAAGGTGAGAACAACTTGATCCAGGTGGAAAAAGCTGATTAAATCAAAGGGGCCGCAGCCATTTCTGCCATTTCTCTCACTAAATTAAAAGTATGTAGAGCTTTGCTTCTTCAAAGTCATTCAGAACTCAGCACTTATTCACAGGAACTCTTTGTATCATTCATATATTTGCTAAAATATGTAAAGTAAAACTGACCGTTTCTGTTACTGTTCTGAAAACGAGTCAGATTGGTGTTTTTGGAACCAAAGAGCCACAGGTTTGCAGACCTCTGGATGAAGCTATCATTCAACACTTTGATGTACTCTTTGAGTTTTATTTTCGCTCAGGCTGTTTGAGGTTTCTGGCATGAACTGAGTGTCTGTAAATAGAAGATGTTGCTCACAGGGCATGAAGAAGGTGAGCGAGGAGGGGAAGATTGGCAGGAAGCTGTCAGATCACAAGTTAAATCGGCGCTCGAATGCAGAATGGCTGAACCTGAAGCCACTCAGTGAAGGTAAGAGGTGTTCAGGTGTGCAGTCTTCCTGCCTGCAGCTGTCACTCCTAACATCCCCGCTCTGATTCAGACCCAGAAAGCACAGCTGTCTCCTGCGACAGCGGCCACAACGACACGCAGCTCACAGAGCTCCAGGCGCCCGACTCCCCCACCAACAAGACGCCGCTGGCGCTCACAAGCCCGCAACAGGACCAGCAAACACCCACAAAAAAGAACGGCCACAAGGCCAAGAAGCACGGTCACGGACACTCTCATGGAGGAAACTGTCACTCAGACCAGGAGATGAAGGACGCTGGGATCGCCAGCATCGCCTGGATGGTCATCATGGGAGACGGCATGCACAACTTCAGCGACGGCCTCGCTATCGGTAACTACTCCTGCACCGCTGGGTGGGGAAACACAAACCAAACTTTTTATGACCCTGTTCAAAGTTTGACCAACATCTGATCATATGATTCTTTAAAGGAATGTTAAGTCTTTAATTTGAGCTGGATTTGAGGGTATAAGCCAAGTTCCTTTCTGATTCCTCTGTTAATTTTATTTTGTGTGTGTGTGTGTGTGTGTTTTACAGGGGCAGCTTTTAGTGCCAACCTGACAGGCGGCATCAGCACATCTGTGGCTGTTTTCTGCCATGAATTACCTCATGAACTCGGTAAGTCCAACCAGAAAGTAGAAAAAATACTCTAAATATAGACGGTTTAGTTACTGAAGTGCACACTTCTTAAGTGAAACTGTTTTGTTTGCTGTGTTTGTTCATGAAACTTTAATCTGAACGAGTTGCTCATCGGCGTCAATAATCATCACTGTTGTCATCACGCCTGGGAAAAAAAAGCCACTTTTTCCCCAAATTACTGGCTTGTGTCTGACAGGACTGAGATGACATGTCAATATCTGTCAGCGCGGATGATGGAGCGCGCCTGGCACACCTTGTTGTTATTCAGTCTGACTGGAAGACGCTTTGTCCTCCGAGGACACGTTCAGGAGTGACTGTCGTTTTTTAATGTTGGTGAGAAAATGAGTAAAGGAAGGAAATGAAACAGGTTTTATTTAAACTCTGTGGTTTTAAATGTCAGACATATCCGAGTCTGCAGTGTCGGGATCACCGCTGCAGGACTTTAAGGCTTTGATTCTTCTTCGTTAAAGACGAAGGCGGGCGATAATGTTCCCCCCAATGCCTGTGTGTTAGCAAAACATCTTATGAACAACTGGACGAATTTTAATGAAACTTTCAGAAAGTATTCAGTGAGTGTCCATCTACAGTGATTAACTTTTGATTCAACATGGCTGCTGAAGCCAACTAGCCTGAAGAGATGCTGAACTTACTGCCTAACTCATTGAATTTACAGATATTGAGCTGAGTTTTGGTGTGGCGGTAGCTTAGAGTCATCCACAGCACATATTCTGAGTGCTAACAGATTGTGTAAGATGTTTTTTTTTTTATTTGGGTAATATGCATTCCTTCTGAGAATGTTATGTGTTTGACGTTTTCTTGTTATCACTAGTTTCACCCATATGTTGGAGAGTTTCCAGGTTTCTAACTGCAGCTCTGAAGTCCTGCGGTCGATCCTGTCGGGCTGCTTGTCAGACGGACTCAGCGGTATGACGAGTTCGCCTCTCAGCTTCTCCTGAGCACAAAGCCGTCCCCCTGACTGGCATCTGGGTGGGAAACGGTGATGGTTACGAGGGTTCTTTAACCACCCGGAGTGAAGCTAATTGGCGGTGATGGGTGTGTTAATTGCGGTCGATGAGGCTGCAGCAGGCGTGTCTGACGGATTCAAATCAGGGAGGCAGGAAACACTGGATGAAGTTGAAGAGTGGAGTAAAAAAAAGGCAGCCAGTGAAGTGAGGTGTGTGGACTTGTCCTCTCTTTTCTCCAGCTCTGATTGATGGATGAGAGCAGAGCGGTAATATATTCATTGTGCTAATTAGCGAGGAAAAGAGGCCGCTTGTTACACGGCGCAGGAAATGTAGGCCAGCCCTCTTCTCAGTATTCATCTCTTTCTCCAAATCCAGGGCGTTTCCGCTGAGACTTGGACCGCTCGCTGCATTTGGCCCGGCAATGATTGAAGAGGGTAGAGAGGCTACAGCGAGCATCTGTAATCATAGGCAAAGTTAAAGATACATTTCTGAGAGGAGCTCGGGTTTTTATCCATGCAGGGCAAACAGAAGCAGCTGATGTGTGGAGGGAGTTCAGAACCGACTGAAAACGACACCAGCTTCAGGTGGATGTCAGAGAATCTCCTACAGCTTTCACAAATGTGAATTGTAGTGTATTTTTAATAATTAACAACGCAAAATAAATAATACAAGAGAAATGAAAATCAAATTAATATTTAGCCTTCAGAACAGCATCACTTCTTCTAGTTTCTCAGAGTTTTTGAAGGAATTCAGCAGGAAGGTTGTTCCAAAAATCCTAAAAACTAAACATGGATGGAAGTAGACTCAGATCCTTCAGTGTCTGCATAGAATCCCAGACAGAGATCAGAGCTTTAATTGGGTCCTGCAGGCACTTCCAGGACTCTCGTTCTTCTTTACGTCCGTATCTCACCTGGCTGCGATTATTAGAGACAAGCTGGAGATTCAAAATTGCTAGAAAATTTTTATTTACGACCAGGCCACCTCACAGCTTTTGTCCTACAGCTTGTTTTGTTCCTGTTAGTGAATTTATTTCAACCCATGTGTGTGTAAATCCTAATCGTTAGCATCTGTTTGGTAGAAGTGGTTAATGGTTCTCCTGGTTATCATTCTACGTCTCTTAAAGAATCTATATTTTTAGGATGGAGTCCACTGTAATAATGTAATAATAATCAATTTACTATAGTACTATAGTACTGCATATAAAGAACAAAATAAAGGTTGAACATCCTGTGTTTGTTCCTGACAGGTGACTTTGCGGTGCTGCTGAAAGCCGGGATGACGGTGAAGCAGGCCATCGTCTACAACCTGCTGTCCGCCCTCATGGCGTACGTCGGCATGGTGATCGGCACAGCGGTGGGCCAGTACACGCACAGCGTCACCAACTGGATCTTTGCCATCACAGCCGGCATGTTCCTGTATGTGGCTCTGGTGGATATGGTAAGTGAGGATGTCTGAAGGATGTTATTTTATCCAAAACAGGAAAGGTTTAGTGTCTTCTTATACCATGGAGGTAAATATCTGGTTTGTCTTCCACAGCTGCCAGAAATGCTTCACGGGGACAGCGAGGAGCACAAGCGCTGCCACTTTGGACACTTTATCCTGCAGAATGTGGGCATGCTGACTGGGTTCAGCATCATGTTGCTAATCGCCATCTTTGAAGATCGCATCGTTTTCAACTTTGGCTTTTAGAGGAGGATGGAGGCGGTGGAGCGGAGGAGCATCGGATGCATCTGTGTAGTTCTTCTTGGCCTTAACATGCTTTGTCTGCATGCAGTGTGAGTCTCGTTCGTGCCTCCATTCCAAACATGCGTCGGTGGCTTCTGCTTGTGATGTTTGCTCCTCCACCACCTCCACCTCCCCTCTGCTCCCTTTGAAGCACAACAAACCCAGTGACAGAAAAATGAAACTGTGCTGCAACCAGAAACTCCTCTCTCGAGCTGTAGACGTCGTGGTCACGCAGGGCGTACGTTCCTTTCCAAGAGGCAGCTCACAGTCTATCCATCATCACCCGTCGTGTCCCCCGCGTCCTCGTCTCTCATCCACCCTGTGCTGCGTACATCTGCTGCGTGTGTTCCACGTGCCATCCATCACGCTGCGCATCAAACACCTCTGTGCCAAGCGCCGGCCACTGGAGCAGCTCTACAGCTTCCTGTCATGCAGTCGTCAAAGAGATGCACGGCCCACTCGCTGCTGCGCCCCCAGGAAACCTTTAAGCTCCCGCTGTTTCATCTGACAGCCTTTAAAGCTGACTTCACTTTCAGGTCGGGTTTTATTTTTGCTTCTATTCAGATTTCTAGGTTCAACTAAACGTAGAAGTGGCCAAAGTCTTTCCAGGTACTGCATATCTGAAACGTCTGACTGTTTCTGGAAGGTTCTGACAATCCGCATGAGACAGTCATTCTTTGTTTCTGATTCTGTTTTTGGTGCGAATCAACTTCAAACTGTGAATTCTGACAAACTGGTGTCTTGATCAGAAAGATTTATGTTCTGTAAAGTGTCAGTATTTAACCAACTGGAAGCTATTTCTGTCTCCTGGTAACAGCTTAAATGGCGCTAATATTAAAAAAAAAAATGTCTCTTTCGGACAATCTGAGGAACAACTGGTGTGCTTGTGAGCGAGGATCAGGCCGTAGAAACATTCCTCCGTCTTCAGGGAGTTCAGACTCCAGTCGCTCGTCAGTCTGAGGCCAGCGATGGTTTTCAGTGGCTGGTGCTCGACGCAACCCTTCCTCCCACTTCCTGACATTCCATTTGCTGTTCTGCAGCTCACATGCTAAGCTACCGACCGTAGCTTTAGCTGCTGGAGCACACACACACCCATGTGTGTGCCGTCAGCTTTCCTGTCACTGTGTGACATCCATCAGCTGTGAATTCTCTTCACCCTCATTGGACCCATCGACTCATGAAGCACGAGTTGAACCGAGACGTTTTGTCGCATGTAAAGATGTTCCTGTTTGTCCTGCGACGCTGAAATACTGAAAACTTTTGTTACTTTTTAAAATGAAACCACGAGGATTCTGGGATATTCTTGGGGAATAGTGTAACTGCACACAACTCAGATTTTTACAGACATTTTTCTATTTCATCAAAAAATAAGGGTTTAAGTGTAATTTCAGTGCTGAATGTTTTTACATTAACATCAAATGAAATCATTTGTTATAAAGGTTCACTTTTACTCAGTCAGTACCTGCAATAATACTATTATTTAAAAATAAATAAATCAGACACTATGCCCCAAAGATAAAGATTCCTCTCAGCTTGTTTGTCAGAAGAACAAATGCCCCTGTTTTTTTGTTTTGTTTTGTTTTTTGTGATCTGCATATAAAAAGCAAAACGTGGCATCGTTGCTGTTTGTGTGTTTTCTCTGATGCAAAAGAAACAATAAAGATGCAGAATTCCTGACGGTCTGTGGAAAGCCTCCTGTTTCTGAATGCAGAAGTTTACAGACGTTTTGGTCAGACTAACTCGGGGGGTGTCCAATCCTGGTCCTGGAGGGCCTCCATCCTGCAGGTTTTACTTGTTCCTCTGCTCCAACACACCTGATCTGAATCAATAGGTGATTTAACCTCTGAATCAGGTGTGTTGGAACAGAGAAACAAGGAAAACATGCAGGATGAAGGCTCTGAGGACCAGGGTTGCCTACTAACAAAGGCTGGGTTCTAGTTTTGGATCTGTGCTGCTGGTTCCAGACAGACGAATCAGCAAAAACTCCTCGAAACAAAGAAGTGAAACTCTCAGCTCCAAACTTTTACAGACAGACGGTGGTTTTTAGGGATGTAACTGATGGAGGAACTGGAACAAACTTCTCTTTTTGTTTTGAAAATGTAACTAAAGGATAAAAGTAATGTTGCTTAATACATACTGATATATATATAAACTGCTTCACCTTTAAATAGAAATCAGGCCATCTAAAACCAGTTTACCATTATTATTATTTCTTATCAAAAACAAAACGGGAAATAAAAATTTAATTTTAGGAGCTGAGCTGGCAGAGTGGCTCCTCACCTGATCCAGGGCTCGGCAGGGACATCCAGCGGGGATATCGGTGTCCACCTTCAGGGCGATGATGTAATCGGTGGTGGACAGGGCGCCTCGCCGCTCGCTCGTCCTGCCGTTTCACCTGGAAGAGAAGCAGAACGAGACGGATCGAAAGATGGGATTTAAAATTTTAACACATCAGCTTTGTCTTGGAAGTCAAGTCAAATTTATTTATTTAGCACTTTTCAGCAACGAGGCGGTTCAAAGTGCTTCACTGCATGAAAACAGAAAAATACAGAGTCAAAATAAACTGCTAAGAAAGTAGGATATAAAAAGCTCAACTAAACTTACCTAAAACAAGTCATACTAAAGATAAACTGAGGAAAACCCAACTAAGATATAATAAACTAGGATTTAAAAACCTCACACACACAGGCTAAGATAAGCTAAACTGAACTAAAACATAAAATAAGCTGTAAATGTAAGGATATTTTATTGAACAGACAGGGGATTTTAATGAAACGTTTGGTTGGAATAAATAAATTGACTGAAGGAGTTTATTCTGCTTCAGTTAGAGGCCGAACGGTTCAAAGGTCAGGATGAAGCTGCGAGGACCAACCTGGATCTCTTTGTTATCCAAACACTTACAAATTGGAACTTTGGGGACATAAACTTGTAAAAGGAAGAAGCCCCCTCCCCCTCCCCCCTCC
>NC_051435.1:3285973-3305776 GCF_001649575.2 Kryptolebias marmoratus | reverse complement strand
CCCTCCCCCTCCCCGAGTGATTATAGTCTCAGCTATGCAAAAGGGATAAACTGGGCCACTCAGAAAAAAAACATCTTTAACACAAAAAACAAAAACAGTTTGTCGACTTGCAGCCTGAGAAGTTCTCATCTGGCTTCTTAGCGGCCGCCTCGGCGCACATTTGCATTTCAAAGCCAGCCTCTGTTGTTGTTTTTTTTTTGCCCCACAAATAATAAACACATTTTTAATTAAGTTCCGTTCTTGTCAAAATCTGATTCTGGTAATAATTTGCCCTGAAATGTCTGAATATATAAAAAAATAAGCCAGCCTTGTGCATTATTCATGTGCAGCAAATGAAATGTGAAGAAGAGAGAACAGAAGGTGGAGGAGAAGGAAAACCCGATCAGTCGTTTGCTCTCAGCAGCTCCTCTCCATCTCTCCGTCAGTCTGCTTTCATCAAACCACATCCAACTGTGTTAATTAATAAAAGGATGTGAAGCAAAAGAGACAGGCTTCCTACAGGCAGAATGTAAAACAGAGTCAAAGTTTCAGCCGCATCGACTCCGGAGAACAAGGAGCTGCGAGCAGCCTCTTGGGTAAAGCTGCAGTGGCTTTCCTCACTACTGGTCTCTGCTCAGAAACCACAAAAAAACTCAGCTTCCAAACAATGAAGCGGTCTGGCCTGGTTTATATATTTTTAATGAAGAAAGATAATATCAGCCCTGTTTTTCTGGCACCCGGGGAGACTTTCAGAAGTGGAATAAATGAAACTCATCCCCTCAAGCTTTACGTAAGAACATACTGTACAAGATTAAACAACGAGGAGTTTTCACCGCCAGGGACGGAAAATTCCAGGAATTTACAAGTTGGAAACTTTCCACGGGAATAAACAGGAATAAACTTGGAATTTAAAACACTGAAGGCTGGCCCTCAACGGGGATTTGAAATATATAAGATAGAAGCGAGAGGTGGGATCAGGTCATAGTTTAGTATAGTTTAATGCAGGGGTGTCCAATCTTGGTCCTGGAGGGCCACCATCCTGCAGGTTTTACTTGTTTCTCTGCTCCAACACACCTGATCTGAATCAATGGGTGATTAACAGGCTTCTGTAGAACATGAAGAGGGGATTTAACCTCTGAATCAGGTGTGTTGGAGCAGAGAAACAAGGAAAACCTGCAGGATGGTGGCCCTGAGGACCAGGATTGGAGACCACCGGAGATGGGTCCCAGCAGCATCCTGCACAGAAAAGAGAGTAAGGAAAATGGTTGGAGGTGTGAGTGTGTGTTGATTTATGAAGCCTTTTCTGTCAGCATAAGCATACACAATGAACAAGACAGACAAAACCTGAAAAGGTCACGCTGTCTGTGATTTACGAACTAATATGACGACACTCACCGATGAAACGTTCAAACATTCGACTCCATCGCTGAGTTTAGCTTTTTAAACTTGACACTGACGATCTGCTGCCGTCCTGGCAGTAACCAAGAGTGCTCGTGTTGCTACACAAAGATCTTCTCAAGATGGCAGCACAAATCCTCCTCTCTCTGGGTGTTTCTGGAGTTCAGTGATTAAAATTATTGAAGCAAACCCTTTAATCTCTTGTGTATTCAGAAGCACTGATGAACTGTGCTGCAGCTGCTCGTCTCCGGAGAAGAAACGCCACAAATATTGGCTGCAGTGAAATAATCAGTATGAGGGGAAAAACAGATGTTCAGTTCAGGCGACAGGAGTGTGTGTGTGTGAGGTTTGGTCTTTGTTTGGTCTTTGTGATCCGGGGGGCGCCATCGAAGAACAGACCTCTGATGGAAACACCTGACGTCACAGAGGAGGATATCAGAATCCCCTCCTTCACCACAACACCAGCAGAAGACGTCAGACATCGTTAGGAGTCGGGTTGGAGTGCGTTTATCAATAACTGGCTGCTGGCGCCCAGTCAGCATCACACACCCAAAAGCACCAACACTGGAGGATTCGTAGCTTAGCGGTATCAGCTGCGTTAGCGTGATGGGGGCCCAGTTGGGGACTGATTTGAGGATGAGGTTTTCTGAATCTCTCACAGCAGAGCTGCTGATGCAGGGCTGCATGTAGATGAGACGGCTTACTCTCTGCCTGGCTCGTATAAATTCAGCCTTACGTCAGAGTTCATCTGTTTGCTGCTTCTCCTACACGCCAGCTATTTCCCTGTACTTTAAAACCTCCTTTTCATTCTTCTGAGCCCTGTGTTTGGTCTCTGCCTTTAACAGCTAAATAATAGTTTTAACGTCTGATCCACAGCCCTCCTCTCGTATCTGTCCTCCCGCAGCAGCATCCTTCCGTCATCTGGGGGTATTCATCTTCCTTGAAGACCTCGAACCTCGAAGTCAAAGCCGAGCAGGTCTGTGGAGATGACTTGTTTCCTGGCTGCCTGTGAGGAAGGCCTGGGTGAGGAAGAATCCTGATACCCAGGAAACAGCAGGGGTACCTTCATCGCAGCAGCCCTGAAGACGTAAGAAGGTAGAAATGAGTCATACCGAACTGAAACATGGAGGATGGACCAGCATTCACACAGATCATTGTTTAGTTAGACCTAAACACCTTTAAGTATGCCAAAGGCCATCCTAGAACAGATGTTTTAATGGAGAGCTGAACTCCACTCCTGAACCCGTGGAAAGCTGAACTTCCTCTGAGTGGATCGTAGCCCGATCTCAGTGAAAAGCCTCTGCTGTGAAAAAGGTCAAACTTTCTCAGTTTGTTCGACACGCAAAGCACAAAAACACGAGGTTTAATCTCTAACTCAGCAGAGATAACAGCCCGAGCCTAAAAACGAGGGACCACTCTTTCCACGACCCCTCCACCGAGACGCAGCCTGATGTGTGCAGAGGTGCGAGGACCCGAGAAAAATCACTTTCTTTCACTCGTATTCGACAGGAAGGGAGGCTGACGTATAAACAGTTCAGGTGTTCAGTTTTGGAAAGCATTTGTGTAAATCATGTACAAAAATACAGAGAGATTTATATTCACAGACATTAAAACATCCCTTCTCCTCAGTACACTTGTCAGAGATGCACTCAGGCTATAATACATTTTTCTGATAAATAAAAAAGCAATGATTTTGTTCTCTAATCTTTGTTTTTTTGTAAAAACACCTGATGTTTTGGAGTCTGAGATAAGGAACTCGTGACTCTGCAGTTCGCCGCTGCAGGGAGTCATGCAGACGTTGCTGTTTCAGAACGGGCGCATTCTTTCCATTTTACTGAGCACGGCTGATCGGAAAGCATGAGGGAACTGACCGAACTGTCCATGAACCAGCTCCTGCTGCAGACTCACATGATGGAGCCATGTGGCCGCCACCGTTTCCTGCTTCAGTTTTTCATGTGACTGAAGGAGGGTGAAGTCCGCTTTCTCAGACAGAGAAGTGATGGTCTCTGGTGGGGATCACATGTGGAGCTCCCTAAAGTCGGTTTCAGGACACGGTGTAACATTTTCTTGTTTACAGAATATCTAGATGTTTAGAAATGTGCACACATCTCGAAAAGCCTCAACAGTGCTTCATTTCTTAGTGACATGTTTGAAATGCTCTGATTTTTACTGTTTATGTTGACTACACAACAGCTTTTCTGTGTTTTTAGGATCCATATCAATACAAGCAAAGATTTCTGCAGTTCTGAAGCGATTTGAGCACCTGTAGGAGCTTGAGTCGATGGAGGACGTCACCGATGAGGCTTCCCAGAGGTCTGAGGCTGAAGACTTCTTCCTCCACGTGTCGGGGATGTTCCTCCAGCTCTGCAGACAGCCCTACCCAGCCCTGCACACACATATGCAGTCACAAAGAATAATGTCAAAGAAAAGTTGGTTTTCTTTAAAGATATTTGTTGACAAACTGTAAGAGACAGCGAAGTGTTGGTTTATATCAGAGAAAACATAAAATTAATTCTTAATATAAAGTATTAAAAGAAGCATGCAAGTATTTTTCACTTTTTTATCTTTTGAGTGTAGTGTAGTTTGAAGTGCAAAGTTTTAAACATATTATATTATGATGGGGAGCCATCAGTATATTTGTCCTGATGGCTCCCCTCGTGAACCAAAAGGCCATTACAGATCTAATGTTACTTAATTATTTAACCACACCAAACGTTCTCTAAAGCCCAAGAAACCCAACGAGGCTCGCAGTTCACTTTCATATTTCCAAGCTTGCATCAACATCGGAAACCAAAACTACTAAACAAACAAAAAAACATGATTAAAATTACGGGGCCATTTTTACTCTGCCGGGGAAATTAGCAGGTGGCAGCCAATCAAAACAAGCGCAGATGGGAGGTTTTGGTTCTACACATGATTTTTTTGAACAATCTGCCTAATTATAAACACAGATGCTGACAGTTCACCCAATAAAAACATTGCAGTATACGGAAAGCAGCAGGTTTAAAACAAACATACCTGATGATCTTTAGCTGCATGTAAGTTCCTAACAGGATTTATGCCACGTGTTAATCTCAAATCTACCATGTGACTGCCCTCCATCTTGTCCTGCTTCAGCCTTGTTTTGTCTTGGAAGGAGATTTGGAAGACTTCTCTCTGAGCTTCTGTTTCCAACGTGGGTGAAGCAGATCCCCAGACAAACCTTCAATAAAGATTTTGTTACATTCTCATGTTTTAGGTTAAGTTTAAAACCCTTAATTGATGTAAAGCCTCCTTTTTTGTTGAGCTAGGTTAGTAAAAACCACTCTATAAGTTGGACATCTCTTGGAGCAGCTCCGTGTTCACGCTCCAGTTGGAGCTGGCGGGGAAACGAGGATGTCAGCTGCCACATCAGACACCGTGTTATCTGAGGATTTGCCGTGTCCGCCTGAAGAACGGGTCTGATCAGAGAGGCAGAGGACTGATGACTGGTTCTGATTACAATGACAAGTCCATTGGCTTTCTGGAAAAATGATCCTAGATACAGAAAACCCTGACATTTTTATTTCATCATGACTTCGAGTCAGGCATCTGAAAGGAAGCAGAATGACAACGAACATCTTATCAATTACTGCCTAATTTCACCCCAGCCTTCTTTATTTGTAGGAATCGGCCCAGGCTGCAGCTCCTAATGACCCTCTTCATGCGGGAATTCTGCCAAGTATAATCTCAGGATCTCATTGTAAGGTACGAGCTCAAAAGGCTTCACAACATTTTCCGTCCAATTTCTCCCACAGGGCAATTTGACACAGTCTCATCAACAATTCTAATGCTCGTTCAAGCTGATAATTATTCACTCTAATCTGTGATTCTTCCGCTTTCCTCTCAGTCCAACTTGCACCATTTACCTAGATGATGTTTAGTCGCTCGCCAGCGGTAATGGATAATCATTGGCTAATGGCGCAGGGCTACAGTGGTGGAATGATAAATAGCTGCTTCATTCCATTTTAAGTGTGTCCCTGTTTATCGATCATTGAGACTGATGAGACCGTATTAGATGCTAATGAAGTCCACACATGACTGACGCCAATATTAATCTTGTTGAATGGAATTAATAAGAATAAATTCGTGACACCATGCGGCTCCAATTTTCGCTTTAAATAGCAGTCACGATGCAAGTGGAGATAATTGTCTATTTGTTTGTGGCGACCCAATCTGGTGCTGTATATAGGGAGCAGAGAGAGGGCCATACATATAAAATACTGCAGGTTTGAGAGCCACAGGGAGGAATTATCACCCACCGTCCAAAAGACGAAGGTGGGCGATTAGGCTTTTGCCTGGGCCTGGTGCGTGTGTTCCCGTCTCTGACTTTTAGCAAAATAAGAGGACAACTGATTAACGTTTGGATTGGACTGATCCCCAACACTTATTCTGAGTGCTCAGAGGTCGTTCAAGATAACTATGGAGTCAACATTATCTGTCTGTTAGCAAAATCTCTCCTGAACCACTGGATGGATTTTCAGGAAATAATTATTCGACGCACATCTACAACTGATCCAATTCAAGATAGCCACCAAAGCCAACTGACCTTGGAAAACACATAAATGGCTACATTTCAGTCAGTTTTACAGATGTTGTGCTAAACATGGTGTGGTTGTAGCTGAGAGTCATTAAAATACACACTGAGAACTACACATTGATGGGAACGCATGGTTTCCAACCCCACTCCTGTTTACCAGCCCCACGCCTCTGTTTACTAACCCCACTCCTCCGTTCACCAACCCCACTCCTCCGTTCACCAACCCCACTCCTCCGTTCACCAGCCCCACTCCTCCGTTCACCAACCCCACTCCTCCGTTTACCAAAAACTGTCTGTAGAAGTAGCTCTTATATTTAGACTTTTAGACAAATATTCAGTCAAATCAGTTTGGGATTCTGGCAGCTTTGAATGGCCCAAAGAAATCCTGGAAAGGGCCCAACCCGGCCCGCGGGTCTGTGTGCAGATTCTTTATCAGCTTTTAATTAAAACAAACCTCGAAGAAATAAACTTTTAGCACTGTGACGTATTTCTGATGAGCAGGAGATGCAGCCATGTGTCTTAAAATAAATAAATGGATACACAAATAAATAAATAAATCTCTCTTTCTACCACGAGGGAAGAGCAGCATTTCTTTCATCTCCAAGTAGATATTGATGTGATATCTCTTGGATTTGATTTGCAGCAAACATCGCCGAGCAGCGGTGGCAGCGGTGGCAGCGGTGGCGGCGGTGGCGGCGGCGGCGGCAGCGGCGTGGTAAGATATGATCTGCAACAAGCTAACCCAGTCAAACTTTCCAGAGCTGAGAGATAATGATGTGGGATCACACGCAGTGAGTCAGGCTGCCTCTGCAGTGGCAAAAGAAGGCATCCTAATGGGGAGGAAGTCTCTCCATCCACAGCAGAAATATTTAATTTCATTAATGCTGCATGGTATCTTTTAATAAAGGGTCATTAAAAGTTAAGTTTAGGAAAGGATGTATATGAAACCTGCACAAATAAAACCACGTGTTGGGTCAGAGTCTGCTGAGATGTTGGCTAACAGAGGCCATAATCATCCAAAAAGAACAGTTTTCCTGTCAAACGCTGAAAAAGATTTATTTTAACTAAAATATGGAGGGCTAATTATCGCCAACCCAATTCAAGATGGCTGACCTTAGCCAACAGAAAAATGATCACAGCTCAGCCACAGATATTGAGCTAGTCACTCCCAACATATACTTTTAGCACGATGGCCTGAGATTGTGCATAATGTTTTTGCAAGGTTTGAATAAAATAACTCTTATTTTTCAGCATAAGATGATCTTAGTGCAAAACTCTGGGAGGAAAGGTGGCGGGAGATATGCATTCCTTTAAGGAATCCTGGGCCTTTTCTTTATATTAGGAGTAAACATGACTCCCATCGTGCATTCAGGCGTTTTTCTGACTTCTCCACTAACAGTTAATCTGTAAGAGGATACAAAAAGTTGTGTTTTGTTTGGATTTACCTACGTGAGCAGGCTGCTGTCAAACAGGAGCTGCGTCTCGGCCTGATCTTTGGTGATATCTGCATTTGCATTCATGCCAAAAGATTTCCGGCCGGGGGGCTGAGGAGGGCGAGACTTCGTAGACTCTAGCTATCGTCCTGCGACAGAGACGGGGAGAACAGAAGGAGAGGAGACGGGTTAAGTTAGAGAGCAAAATTTAACGCAACATCAGAAAACATCTCGAGTAATAGCACTCATTGAAAAACAACTCTGCTGCTAAGATTGCTGACATTTATTTTAATGAATATGTAAATGTGACTTCATGAATAAAAGATGTGATTGGAGGGGGGTGAAGTACCGGAGAACAAAATGCCAAATAAAATGCTGCACGCCATAGACGGCGCTTGTGTTAACAAATACATCAACCCTCAGTGACAGTGGCTGCCTGCTGTGCCTTATTACACACATTTTATCTCCTAATGACTTTTTAAAGGTGGCTCATCAACACTGTGAAGGAGCTATAGGTCATGGGATGCACTTACTTCACAAAAACATAGTTTTGTTGAGTTTTGAAGATACGGCATGCAGCTTTGTGCATCTGATGGATCTTTAACTAATATTTTAATGTTTTCTAATATGTTTACGGTGCTCTATTTGTCAGAAAGGTTAAATCAGAACCATGTTTCCACTTAAACAAATAATGCTTGTTAGTCTTTCTTTCCTTACCCATGGCACAAAACACAAAACAAACTAAAATTACTTCTGCTTTTCTGGTGGCTGAAAACACATTTTGCATAAAATTCACAGTTTGTCTTCAAGGTCAGACACGTAATCTGTCCCCAGGTGACAGAATCCTGGAAAAGGCCCAGCAGAGGATGTGCTTCCTGCATCAGCTGCGGAAGTTTGGACACCCACAGGATCCATGTTGACACAGCAGCCGTCGAACCGGTCCCGCTCTCCTCCATTGCAGCAGCAAACAGACTGTGAGGACAGCAGAAAAACGGATCAGCGCCTCCCTGCCCTCCACCCAGGACTGAACCAGGACATGAGCAGGATCCCTCACACCGTGGACACCGTCCTTTCAAACTCCTCCCTTCTGCCAGGAGATACAGGAGGTCAGCTTCTTTCTTGAAGCCGTCACCCTTTAAGCAACTAACTTGTAACTGTTTTTATATTTTGACCTGAACATAATATCACCAGATAAAATGATCATCTTCTCTTCATGAGCTCATCCTAAGCACACACATTTGTAAAATATGTCGTAGCGTACTGTGCTGCACAGCCTGGGGACTTCCTGGGTGGAGTTTACATGTCCTCCTCATACGCTGGTTTCCTCCCACTGACCAAAAGCATGCATGTTAGGTCAAATGGTAACTCTAAATTGTCCCCAGGTGTCCCCATGTGTCTCTGTGATGGACTGGAGACCTGTCCAGGGTGTCCACTGCCTCCCGGCACCAGCTCCCCTAAATATTATATAAATATATTATATTTTATATATTGTACTTGGCTATTAAATATTGTATTTATTCTAATTTGGGCAGGGAAGTGACATTGGATCTGAATCTGGACTTTTGGACTTCTTACTTTTTGTGCATTGCCCTGAGATGACTTTTGTTGTGAACTGGCGCTGAATAAATAAACTTAACTGAATGCAACACATATATCTAATGAGGAAAGCTGCTAGAACAAGAGAACCAACTTAACTTTCGATCATATTCGACCCCTTTTTAGTCGTTGCCCTCCTACTTTGTATAAAAAGTTCAGTGAATTTTAGTCAGCACCTGTGCCGACCAGTTTAGTGGCAGAGAGGAGGAGGATAAAGCCAAGCTGAGTGGAGTCGTACATGTGCTTCAGTGCAGTGATGAGTGCTCTTTATGTAAGTGAAATGACACTACACAGAAGGTTTAGCTGCTCAGGTCAGGACTCGGCAGTTCTCCTTTATCTCAAGCACAAGGGACACTTCTACGAGGACTAATAGACATGAAGTGCACAGAAACAGTAGATCGTTTCAGAGAGGAGTAAGGATGGATGACTCTGCCGTCATCTATTAAAAACGTAGAGTACAGCTTTGACAAAACTCCGGTTATGGTTCAGTAACCTTTTACGCCTTGAATGATCAGAAACGACCCAGAGTTGTGAGAGCTGTTGCACTGATTTCTTGTTATTTTTTTAATATTACTTATATTTCCCGTAGCTGGTGCATAGTAAAGCCCCTGACTCTGAGCTCAAACTCACAGTCTGGGTCGAGGGTAGGCAACCTTGGTCCTGGAGATCTACTATCCTGCATGTTTTCCTTGTTTCTCTGCTCCAACAGTCCTGATTCAGAGGTTAAATCACCTCTTCATGTTCTGCAGAAGCCTGTTAATCACTCATTGATTCATATCAGGTGTGTTGGAGCAGAGAAACAAGTGAAACATGCAGGATGGTGGCCCTCCAGGACCAGGGTTGAAGACCACTGGTCTGTGTCCTCGGTGATCTTCGAGGTGTAAAAGATGGAGAAGATGTTCAGCTGGGTTTGTCCGACTCCCTCCATCATTAGAGCATCGAATGAAACTTCCTGCGAGAAACAAGAACTCATCAATCAGAGGACAGAAAGCAGCAATACTGATTCAACATGTAGAAATGTCAGTGTGTACATTTTTAGTTTTATAAATCTTACTTGTGTTATTATTCATTTTGCATTAACTGTGATATTCTCAGGCCCTGCGCCATAATGTGACAAAGAAGGGCGAGATTGTGACCACTGTGGCATTTTCTGGAGGACGATTTCACTTACAAATTCACTGAGCAGCTCTTGGTTACAAGCTGAAAATGTCATCGAGTACAAAAAAAAAGAGATATCCTCGGAAATTCATTTCTGGCACTTTTCTTCGGCTACAGCAGGAGGACTGGGAGCGGCGGAGTGTTTGTGGAAAAATGTCAAGAGGGGTTTTGAATGTGGCTCATGAAAGTGAACACTTGAGTAAAGCAGAGCCCACTTGTGAGAGACAGAATTAAAACTGTGCTTTGAAAGTGAAAATAGCACACCGATCGAGGCATTTATGTGTTACAGATATAAACTCATTGCATGTCAAAATAAAGTCTGTGACTTGTGGCGTGCACTGTGTGACATCATTACATGTTTTTGCCCGTGTGTGTTCATGTGCGTCTGTTACTAAAATACCTCATCAACCTCTGGACAAACATCAGCATCTGATTAACTGCTGAGCCAACCCCTTAAAAGAGATTTTAAATATAGTTAAGGAGAATATATTTTGGCATAATATTGACTAAAACAACAATGACAAATACCACACCCTAAAAAATCATAAACGTTGTCACCTGGTCATGTACGGACAGATGGAATATGTAAAAAGTTTAGCTCAGATTTAAATCGCTTTGTTTTAAAAAAGCAAATAACTGAAAATTACTTTGATTTATGTACAAAATGATATAAAAGACCAAACTATTAATCATATAACATGTAAATAGTTTTTTTGTACAGAAACTTAGATGTAAATGATCTTTTTGTGATATGCAATTTACTGATCTACTGTTTTTATGTGAATGCAAAGACAAAAAACATGAAATTGTGTACATATGTTTATATTTGTTCAGTCAGGAAATCATAAAATTCCCACGGAATATTTCCAAAATTCTCCAGCTTAACTTTTCTCTGGAAAGTTTCTGGAAATTTACCTGAAATTTTCCACCCCTTTGCAATCGTATTCACAACACATCCTGTAAGTGAGACGAGGTTGCACATGATGTCATTTTTAAGATTTGACCCGAACAGTTCCAGCTCCGTCATGAAGGGCTGCGGCGGGTTTAATTTGGTTCTGTAATTATGATTGAAACGTGCAGAAACCTGGTGCAGCTGCTGCACAGAGATCCACGGCTCAGTCTTATGGGACGTTCCAGCCTAAAGGTCCAAACTTTCTCCTCTCCGGGGTCAGGGCGTGGAGGAGGAAACACAGGGCCACACAGCAACTCCTTCAACACAACCTGGGAGTTGGATAAACACGAAGCAGAGGCGTGTTTTAATATAAAAAGAAGTGTTTGGTATTCCAGCAGCTAAAGCAAACAGAAGACAAACTGACCGACTTGCTGGAGCTGCCAAACAACTCGGGATCACAGATGGGGTCCGTTAGAACAGGAGAGTTTGATGTCGGAGCGGGGACTCGTTGGTCATCTTCACCCCATTCTGAAGCCCCGCCACAATAAAAGCAGGAGACAGGTAACCTATTAGCCACAGTTTGGGTGGATAATATCTCAGACTTAAACTCAGTTTATGCATATTTGGAAAAAAACTCACAACCTTTGTCCAGTGTTGACATCCAGGAAGTAGCCAAATGGAAGTTCAGGAGAACCACCTGTGTGTCTTCAACAATGCCTGTTTGAATCATTTTCATAAAAACTGGACACTTGCCCAGAGGGAGGGAGGTCAGTTTGTCCCTAAAAAACCCCTGAATGGATATGAACAGCGATGCAGAAAGATGGTAGCAGTTTAGGCTGGATTCAGATTCAGTTTGTACAAACAGAAAGCGTCAAAGCCGCTGATGTTTCCAGGCAACTCGTTTTGATCTCCAAACTGCAGCAAAGCTGCCATGAGGTCCGAGCCAGGGAAGAGGATGAAGATGAAGGGGGGGGTGCAGCACTTGGCTTCTCACAAAGGGTGGCGCTTCGACGAAGAGGCGACATAAAGCATCCGAAAAACTCCTGCAATGAACAGAATGCCATCAGTGTACATTTATTTAAAGTAAATGTTAATTCAAAATGCAGACGGACCTCCTCTGGTCTGAGGCAGCGAATTAACAGCATTTTGTGAATCTGGCTCAGCCTTTGCTGCCTCTCAGCAGGGAATGGAGTCTGACAGGAATTACAGGCCAAGATTCAAGTCTCTTCAGTGGACGTGTGAATGCTTCATGCTCACATCTTATCATATGGGCTTTGGTGGGAAGAAATAAAGAAAAATGTCATATACACAATACTTTTTTCTTTCACCATCACTTGTTGTTTCAGATAAATTGTAAGTGAATGAAAGGAGTGATGAGGGCGGCCACAAAGATGATTAAATGACATATTTTGTCTACGTTGGAATGAAGGAAAGAAAAGAAGTCTGCATTACATCAAGGTTGTAATAAAAACGAAAGCAGCTGAAGCAATTCTTGTCGTTCTTGTCTTGAAGAAGCAAATTTTAACAACATAACTGAAGAGGAAAGATGGAAGGGAAAGAAAAACCATCTCTAAAGCAGGAATGGCTGCATAAACGGGGGAAGAAACAGTAACTTTAGGTTGTAAATTCTTTACAATGTTTGAATAGTTTGTGAAATAATTGCAGCCGAGGAAGTAAGGAATTATTTGCCCCCGGGCTGTTTGTGTGGAGACTTCTGGATACACGTGCTGGCAGGAGACGGATGCACCTATTTAGGATCTCCGGGGGATTTTCTGTAAGAACAGGAGTGTGTGTGTGTGTTTGATTGAACAGCTGTTCCTCACATCAACATTGAATAAATGTGAATTCTACAACTGGAACAAACTAGAACCAATTAGACAGAAGTGTTGTGGCTGTTTGTGTTGATTGTAAATCAAAGGCTGTGTGTGTGTGTGTGTGTGTGACAGAAAAGATACAAACGCGGCGTACACGTGTTGGCGTGCATTGCACATTGATTTACCAGCTGTTCTTGCATCTAAATTGCATGGATGCGACTGGCACAACAGGAGCGGAAAAGATTTAATTAGATAAAACTTCAATTTTAGATTCTTTATGATTCAAAGATGGTTGACAACGTCTGAGTGCGTTATGTCTGCAGCGTCTGACAGGCACATCACTCTCCTCTTCCTCCCGCTTTCATCCACATCTCATTTATCAAACAATATTTAGATCCAATTAATTAAACGCTGTTGTTTGACACAAAAAAACACAAACTCCTTAAAGATGAACTGAATCAGGAATCAAGAAAAACAAGAGTTAGGCATCATGATGACCTACTAACTCGTTCAAGTATCTAAAACACAAACAGAGGCACAGATGAATGAAAGATAAAAGACAAATCCCATAAATTTAACAAGTAATTTTAGGAACAAACCAGCAGAAAACAGCAAATGAACTGCAACAAAGTTTGTTTCCTAATGACAGTGAAAGCAGGCGTTTGTGAGGGAGTCACAATGTTGTTCACAGGAGAAGTAGTCAGGTGGGGGGACCCCACTGAGCCGCCCCGCTGAGCCTCAGATGAATAAAGCTCACCTGCGATTCTCGTTCCAAACCATCCGACTAAAACCGTTCGAGCTCAGATCATTAGACTTCTGCTTACACCGAGGCGAACAAAACAAAACAAAATGCACGACAATCTTCCAGTTAATCTGCAATCTGTAATAAAATAAACAATCTAAACTTGGGGGTCCCACTTGCAGAAGTAAGATGGGTTTTGGTCCCATTTATATATATATATATATATATATATATATATATATATATATATAAAAACCACTAAAATTATTATATCTAAAGACAATTTTTCAGATGAAACTTGGTGTGATTGTAGCTGAGAGTCATCCCCGACTCAGAGAGACAAGATCTTTGTTTAAAAGTTTCAGTAAACTCCGTCTGTTTGCAAAAATATCACCAGAACCACTGAAGAGATTTTTTAAAAACTATTCAGGAAATAATCACCGAACGTACGTACTTTTGGAGCCAATCTAAACCAAGGCCAACAGTTCAAAAATGGCTATAATGTGGTCAGTTTTACAGATGTTCAGCTAAAATTTGGTGTGGTAGTAGCTGAGAGTCATGAATACCACATACTCTGAGCCTGATACTACTGGGGTTCTAGCAAAATGTTGTTTTCAGGGCATTACACATTCCTTCAAGGAACATTAGGCCTTTAATTAAGTCAAATATTCCTCTTTTATACATGCTGACTTTGAGGACGCGGGCTTTAAACAGCCTCATCTGATATCAGGAGCTCTCCATCCTCTCCTCGCCAGCACAGACATCTTTACACCGATCACAGGAAGTAAACCTGAGCAGGCAGGCAGCCGGATGAAACCTGCTTCCACTCATTTCTGAGTCCTGTCAGGATTTCTTAGGGAGACAGGTGCAGGGATGTGGGTGGGGCTTGTCCAGCACCTGTCAGAAGGAAGCACCACCACTTCCTCGTCCACCTAAAACAATAGTTTAGCATCGAGCAGTCAGGGAAGTTTTAACACCGCGCTGGAACAACAATTTAAAAAATCATCTTTGTACAACAACCGTCTACAGAGTCTAATAGATTAAAAAAACTACAACAATCACTGAGAAAACAGCCCAAAAAATGACAATAACCTGCCTTTTGGTTGCTTAATCACTTACTTAAAAAGTCTTAAACGTGCAGATGTTTGGAGCTTGTTGTGAATGAGATTGACACTGAGGCAGAAGGAAAAGAGCAGCTTATTCTTCTCAAACAGCGAGCGACACACGTCCGTATGAAGTGTGCACGAAACGTGGTCCCTCAGGATCTGCAGCCTGAGGAGGAAACACATGCTGCAGTCTTAATAATCGTGTTTAGTGATGCTTAAGTCCAAACTAAACAGACCTCATAGACACATCTGTTCAGATGCACTTTTACTCTGTTATTAGTTGGAAACGAAGGGTTTTATTTTTTAATGGTGACGAATTACGGCACTGGTCTGCTCCCCTCTGCTCCAAGTCGTCACTCTTCTCTGAGCCGTCAGTGAAGCTGATGAAGACGTTAATAAACCAGCTCAGGGAGTGTTGGTACATCGGCTCGATGTTAGCCAGGTCAGCAACAGAAAAGAACTGCATTGGGTTTGTAGTCCATCCGGGTCTTATCAATCTTCTCTGTGATTTCATTGGCTAGCTTCCTGGAGCAGCGGGTGCCCTCAGAGGAGGAGAGCACCTCTAAGATTTTGTCCTCCATCTTCTTTAGTTGCCTGAAATAAAATCCAAGTCCAATTCAACAAATCTGCAGTTTTCAGGTCTCTGTTCTGTTGATAAGTCGAGCTGTTTGACGCGGGTCGGTTCTGTGAAACTGTACCTTCTGTTTTCTGCAGCCTGGAGGATGAGAGCTCGTTCCTCGGGTCTCTCTCGGTCCACCATCCTGATCCTGCATGCCGGCAACATGAAGTTTACCAGAATCACCAACAAACATGCGCTGATCAGCTGCACGTTCACAGATGGATGTTTAAATGCACCAACATTAAAACTTACACTGATACATGTCACATCTTTCATTAAATAAGAGCACCTGAGTTTGGTGCTGGATCTCACTGGGCTGTGACTGCTGGAGACACAAAAACTGCAAAACAAAAAACAAGTTTTTACACAGAACTTGCACCTATGTGTTGGCGTACGTTTGTAAATCACGACTTCCTGCAAATTGTTTCGTAGCAACTTATACACAAGGTGTCTCGAATGTGTCTCAATTTGATTTCAGAGGTCACAGAACCCTCCCAAAGTTGTCTCATATGTTTTGCACTTTTTGACTCACGGAAACTGAACTGAGAAGGGTTTGAGATGGATTCCAGACACCTGCGACCGCTGTGACTATTCAGAGGGAAAATAAACGCGCAATTTTTTCTAACCTGATCAAAATTCCTGCGATACAAGAGCCAAACAAGGAGACTGAGAACCCTCACCATGTTTCATCACAATCACGATTTGTCGCCAGCAGTCGCAGCTCAATTTACATCTGTAAATTATCTGGAATCATAAGGGAAGAAGTCACACTTTTCATAAATAGGCTTTGATTAGTTTGTCAGCAGTGAAGTGAAAATAGCGTTTTCCATTCTAAACATGAACTACAAGCTGCTAGAAAACTGGTGACACCATCTACAATCATGTAAGTTTTGATAGATATGAGTTTGAAAAAGGTTTACTGATTATAAGATGGTAAACGTGATTGACTGGTGACCTCACCCCACCTGTCGTCCAATGACCGCTGGAGACGGACACCAGCTTCCTGGACGGATAAGATGGATAGATGGAAGATGGATGAAGCAAATCATTCAGGAGGGATGTTTCCTGGTGAGCTGAGTGAAAGCTTTAGCTGCTTGGCTGCAGAAACAGGAGGAGTAGTGGTGGAGAGCACTGATAACACGAAGCCATTTCCAGCCAGAACAACCTGTAGATTTCACGATGAAGACAGAAAAATAAAAAGAGGAAGAATACCTTTTATGTTTCTACAAAACATAAAACTATGGGCTTCAGCTTGGACATGACTGGGTGCACTAACTAACACGTTAAAACTGGTGGGAAATGATAAAATCAGCCCGAGCATTTTTTTTCTTAATTGAAGATGTATGTTGAGCTGCCATACTTCAAGGAAAAAAAACATGATCACATTTGAATGAGGACCTCAAACTTCCTCCTTTTTCCTCAGTGCTGACCTCTTATCCAATCAGTCCCAACAATCCCAGTAGCCTTGGCAAAAGAAGAGGTGGGAGGCATTCATCTTTCACCCTTTTCAGTGAAAAAGGTGCTGCAGCTCGAAGGAACCACAGGCATAGTCATCCTGCTTTGCACTTACCCAGAGGTTAAAAGCCTATATCTGCTATCTGCTCTCTGCCCTAAATAACTAGTGCACTTCTCTGGGGCCTAATTCCATTTCCATTGATGCAGTGAGCCCCACTCCGCTGGTGGTAACAACTCGGAGAACATATAAATCTCCAGGTTGTCCTTTTCACACACGCGCCCTCCTTTTTCACTTCCCTTCACCCCCGGTGCATCTTAAGGACTGGTTTTCTAGAAGCTCGACCCTCGTGTATTTGGAGCTATTGCATTTCAAATAAGCTTTAATGGGAGTAATGGAAGCATCAAAGTGGGCTGTACTGTAGGCCAAAAAAAGATTTAGGCAAAAACGGAAAAAAAAAAGAGGGATTGAGACAGTTGTGAAAAATGAGATGAATCAATCTAATAGCTGGCCATAAAGAGCCGAGCTCCTGCAAATAGATGCTTGAAATGTGATCATCTGTAATGCTTTCCAACCCCTTGCTTCTCTGTAATGCAATTTCCTTTAATGCCCCCTTTCTTGGAATACTTTTTTTTTTTTATTGTGGAGGGTTGGAAACAATGATTCACTGTGTTACTGAGGTAAATATGAGCTGCCTTTTGATTGATATGATGCAATAACTAAGCCAAGTCAGGGAAAAAAAAACTAGATTATACACTTTTTGCTGGTAAATTAAAGAAAAATCAAACGGAAGGATCAAATCCTTAGATATAGTTGTGACACATTCTGACAAACTGGACTTAGACTAATCGATTCTCGTCACTAAGATGATTTGGGACAAATTATTGTTTACAAAATGCAAACAGGACATACAGAAGGAAATATAGAGGAGAAAATTTGACCTTGTTTGTCACCAGAAACAGAGATAAAATTGACATTTTAGATGAAGAGGAATGTGTTGGGTCCTCCCAGCATCCATGCATTAATCCTCCCTTGGGTGTCACCAAATGCTTCATTGCATGAGGCAGGTCGCCGGTCGCTGCAGACTGAAGGGGAGCAACCCCCGCTGTAAAGGAGGTGGGGGGATGTAGAGAAGCCATGAAGGGTTGCACAGGGCTCATTACAGCCACACTGACACCTGCTGCAAACAGCACTGCTGTCAGGAGATGCTGCAGTGGGTTTATGCCCACATGTGTGTGTGTGTGTGGGCTCATGTCTGTCTGACGGGGTGTGTGTGTGTCGATGGCTGAAACTGGAAACTTTAAAAACCTCACAAACAGAAAATAAATCCAAGTTATGCTATTAACAGGAATATACGATCACGATGCTGTGACAATCCTGGGAATTTTCCAAATTGCAAACTTTTCATGGAAATTAACGAGGAATTATGAGAATTAACAGAAATTTATGGGAATAAAGCTGGAATTTAAAATATTGAGGGTAGGCCCTTAAGAGTGATTTTAAATACTGCTGAGAAAAATATATACAGTTAGGTTAGTTTATTCCAGACCCAAAGTATTCACCACCAGTACCTTTTAGTGTTCAGTTTATTTTCTCCCACTGACAGTGTAGTTATAGTTATATTTTTGTGATGTATTCTACTGCAGCATCTTCATTGATTTCATGCTACATTTATTTCCTGCAAGCCTCTCACTTTGTGTCATTGTGTCCGTCCTCCTGCATCTGCAAAACAGTTTGCTCAAGAAGTGTTTGGGCTTTTTTTCTTAATAAAGCCGCAGTAATTCATATCACTGGAGCTGGTGTGGATTCTCAGTCATTCCGGACATGGCGGATCCTTGAAGTTTAAAAACCCGAGAGAAAAAGATGAGAAAAAGCATCTTTAAACAGATTTTAGCTTTCTAAAACCAACAATGGAACAGCTTGATAACCAGTAATTTCCCCTCTAATTCACATGAATGTGACCAAAGTGTCTCTCTTGTGAGCCAGGCAAACAAGGACCCTAATGACCCTCAGGCGGGAGCAGAGGGAGATTTATCTGCATGTGAGTTTAGCTGCATAAACGGAGCATCTTGTGCATTTTAAAGCTGTTTAGAGTTGAAAAAGCTCCCTGGATGGGAAGCAAAATGTCTTCAGCTACAGGAATCCAGCTGCTTTTTGAAACTTTCAGGAAGTACTGGAGCAGAAGGGACCTGACAATCTGCAAAAGTGGAGTTCTTTATAGTTGCTAACAGGTTAGTAGTTGTACAGATGAATAAGAACCAGTTAAGTACATGAATTTATAGATTACCTATGGTTGTTTATAAG
Source organism: Kryptolebias marmoratus (assembly GCF_001649575.2). NCBI lineage: Eukaryota > Metazoa > Chordata > Actinopteri > Cyprinodontiformes > Rivulidae > Kryptolebias > Kryptolebias marmoratus. The sequence continues at coordinate 3,286,724 of NC_051435.1, read as the reverse complement.
TCATTATTTGGATTCTAATACTACTCGAGATTCAATTTAACTTACAACCGTAGATGATTTTTTGCACATTTTTGTGACAGGTAATTGTTATAACATGTCAGAATGCTAAACTACAGGTTTTTAAGTCCATTGAGGTGTTAATCCATCCATAGTTTTTGGATCAACTACAGCGATGCTGAAGCTCTGGTTCATAAACCTTTGTTGAAGTTTAGTCCACTGGTTTTTCACATCAAGATCAAATCATTGAAAAGAGTCATAACAGGAAACTCCACAGACTGACCAGCCAAAAAACTGCACATTATCCCTAGATTTAAAGCTTGGTAAAGCCACAGCAGTAATATAATTGTGTGAATGCTTTTAAACATTCACACCATTGTTTTCCTGTTTCTCTGTCTTATTATTCTTTCCCTATTCCGTACATTTTTTCAGCTACTTCAACCGTTCATATATCAAAACGTTCAGCTCATTAACGCCATTCCAGCTATGACTTTTGGTATTGGTGCAATTTCGGCTGTTTCAGATATTTAGCTTTTTCAGCCATTTTTTTCTCATTGAAAATGAATGGAGTTGTGTTCAACTCTTTGAAATTCAGCTTTTCTCTTTCGGTTTCAGCATTTTTCTGCTAATATTACTTCTGCTAATGCAAATTCAGCTATAGTTTCAGCTAATTCAGCTATAGCTTCAGCTAATTCAGCTATGCTAATGCTAATTCAGCTATAGTTTCAGCTTATTCAACTATAGTTTCAGCTAT